>NC_092875.1:327181262-327353762 GCF_028372415.1 Notamacropus eugenii | reverse complement strand
TCTCTAAACCTCAGTTTGTTCATCTAGGAAATGGGGGTAATGATGCTTAAATTTTCTCACAGGATCATCATGAAGGGCTTTGTAAACCTTAAAGATCTAAAGACATGTGGGCTGCTATTATTATCTTCACTTTCCCAGTATCACTGTCCTGCTGTTATATTCCCTTTACTGGGCTCACCTAGCAGCCCTCTTAGACCCAATCACTCATTCAGAGATATAGAGATCTCATTCAGAGATATAGAGAACTAGAGAACTAGTCAGAAGCATTCTCTTTCCCAGTCAATCTGGAGAAAATAAACTCATTTTTGCAGTCTCACTTTTACCTAGCCCTCTCTATTTTACTGTGTGACCTCTGGGCCTCATTTTCTTTATCTGTAAAAATGAGAAAATGGGTATAGATGATCTTTAAAGTCCTTCTATTTTTAAGATGCCATGGTTCTAAAATTATATATATGTGTGTGTGTATATATATATATGTGTGTGTGTGTGTGTGTATATATATATATATATATAACTTATACCAGTTTTTAATGGTCCTGGGTCCCAGCCTTTCAAGTTATCTTTAGTAACCTCACTTACACTGAGATATTAATAGTTTAATATACCTCCCCCTACCCACAGAAATATTGGCATCTTTAACAGTGAACTGGATAATAGCGATGCCTTGACTCAAAGGGATGGATTTCTAATGGTGGAATGTCTGGCAGATGGAGAGGGATATTTTTGATCTGAGAGTGCTTCCAGTGTCCCTGTCCTGTGTAAGTAACTACATCAATCCTATTTCATCTATCCCCAAAAGATGCTCACAAAGGTCACAAGATCTGGGAGAAAAGTTGCTATTGGCAACTCCAGCCAAACTGTTGTCCCTCTTTTCTGGCAACCTGAGCAGCTGCAGTCTGACTCACTACCCATCACCCACATTCTTTTCATTGACACTCACTTTTTTTCTCACCAGTGGCTGGGCAGCACAAATCATGCTCTATGCCATAATAAGGTACCCAGGTTGAAAAAAATAAAAGGTCTCGCAACATCTTTTTCTGTACTTATTAGAAAAATTAGTTCATCAAAGAGAAGTTACTGCTAATTGTTCATGGAGGTTGGCCAGCAGTAACATTGAATACCCACTCATGCCCAGCCCTGGCTGAGGGGTGGGGTGGGTTAGATGCAAAAGAAATAGAAGAAAGAGCCCCTACCGTTTCTAATGGAGGAAGATAGGACAGACTTGTGCCAAAATGCACATCCGTACTCCTCCCAAATCATGTCCATTCAACAAAACTATCAATGGTGCATGCCTAATAGTAGTCAAAAACATCCTGGATAGTCAAGAGACTAGGGATTTAGTCCTGCCAGCTAACTCATTGTGTTGACTTTGGGGAAATCACTTTGCATTTCTGGGCCTCAATTTCCCCCTATATCAAATGGATAGGATACTATTTGCTTTACCAAGCCTATAGGGTTGTGTTGAGGATCAACAGAAGTCAGTTCACAAATGTGAAAGTTCTTTCCAAATTATGTTTTTGCCTTAATCTCCTATTGGACTATATGCTCTATGAGGACAAAAACTGTCTTATCTGAGCTCTGTCTCCTTCCTAATACCTACATACATTATTATGTAAGCAAGAATCTTTACTCCAAAGAAATACAGAGCTCTGGACCTGATGCCTCAGCTTGGATGAAATTTTTCCTTAATTACAACATGATTTCTTTTTAAGATCTGGCTAATTTTGCTTCTTGTCTGACCTGGTGCTTTATCTGCATGGCTACCTTAATGAAAGGGATTTTGGGGGTAGCATCCAAGATCTTAGACAGAAAGACAAGAGCCATTTCAATTTCACGTAACAAATTACCCAGCCAGTACAAATGTGAGACCAACAAATTTGGCCTTTGTCTGTCCCTTGGCCCATTCCTTACAACCCTGTCTCTGCCCTAAGTTTCCAGGGCCTTTTTGCAGCTTCCTGACTGCTCCTGCCTCTACACTGTGGCTCCTCACCCAGGCCTGACCTCTTCAGGCAACATGCCAAGAGCCAGACCCCATCCAAACAAATTTGTCCTGAGTTCTATTCCCTGTTGTCTTTGCTGGGATGCTTAAGTTACTGTCACTCATATTGCCCACTTAGAGAATCAGATGTGATCTCCAGCCCCATCCCAGTTCCAAGATTTTACCATCCAGCCAAGCTTTTAAGATTTCTCCACAATATGGTACTCCCCCTCCCCCTTCTATCATCCACTACTACCTGCTATACCACTAACTTATTCTAGCAGACTAGGCTTCTAACTGTCCCACACATACACAGTGTGAATTCATTGTTTATGTTCTTCCCCTGGCATGAAACACCTATTTCCTCCAACCTCCCATGTAGTCCATTTGAATGGACTATTTTTCAAGTCTCATTGAAATTGAAGTCTCATTCCTAGCTCTTGAATCTGCTTTCTCCTTACTTAGGAATTGACATTTTCTGCCCCTATATAGCCACTAGCCTAAGGCAAGCGAGCACACAGTAGGTAAACAGGGAAGTTTCACAGAATTGATGTTGACTGGTCATCCAGATAGACCTTTCTAGGTATCTTAGCTCCATGTTAACAGTTTGTAAATCCAAAGGAGTGACTCTAATGATGGAAGCTTTCAGGTGCTGTGGTAAGGCCAACGAGGATGGGGATAATTGGGTTGGCTATATTTTGGGGAGCCTTTAAATTGTACCCCATTGGTGTCCACTTTCTGTGCACATGGCTGGCTTGATATCATAACAAAGAAATTCATAAGGCAGAGTGAACGTAAGAAGCTGCTCACTGGTTCTCCGATGGGTACAGGCAGTAAGGATGAGTTTGAATACTGGTCAGTTTCTCTAACAAGGAGAGGGTTTCTCCTTTCATGACCTTTCCCAGCCCTGCCCCTCTATCTCAGGGCATCTGACTGGGGGGGGGGGGGGTACATCAGGACGTCTAGTTAAATGAACCTCTATAGGTGTACGTATTGTCTGTTTTAAAAGAGGTTAGCTTTTATGCTTTAAGATCTAACTACAATTCAGGTCTGGCCTCCATTAACACTGAGACAATGCTACATTCTAATGTGTTTTAATCCAACCCAAGGCTTCCAAGGGAGAAAGGGGGGTTGGTTGGTTGGTGTGGAACTGGCCACCTGGTAGTGAATAGCTACAATGGCCACGTAGCCAGGAGCCTGCATTTGTTACCATCAACTCTGTGAATTGTGTCATCTGCTCCAACTGTGACCTGAATAATTCGATATGAAAAGGCATGCTAGTTAAGGTTGGCATTTTCTATCAGCCAGACTGACTCCCCAGATCATTAGCCATTCCCCTCTTCATTATAGCCTTGAATCTCAGTTGCTGGAGGAGGCCGTAGAGATGCTTTGTAGTTCAGCCCCATCATTTTACTCGCTAGCAAACAGCTTCCTTGAGTTGCCCAAGGAAGGTCCCATAGCTAGTTACCGGCAGAGCATGGACCAGAACCTTGATTTTCTGACCTCGGCCCCCAGTGAGGGCTTTCATTGTAGATACAGTGCTGCCCCATGACTGTAGCCTGTGTGTGTTCGAGGTTGCAAACGGCACATTGATTTATAAACCATGAATTTTTCCTATTAGACTTCTTTCCAGTGTTGCTTCACCAGGCACTGCAAAGCCACTCCAAAGGGTTTAAGGAGCCAGCAATGCAGCTCTGGAGTAAGTCATTCCTGGCTGAATTTCTAACCTCATTTTCCAGCCCCTCTCCCCAACCTCCCTCTTTTCTTCCCTATCCCTCCCCTCCGCCCCCCTCAGAGGTATTGCTCATTTGAATAAGCAGCTGAAACTAACCATATGCTTATCTGAGGCAAACCCCGGAACCCAGCCTAGGGTTCACCTGTTACTAATTAGGAAAGGGGAACTGAAGGGCAGCTGGAATCAGCCTCTCCCAGAATCTGGGAAGTGGGGGGAGGGATGTGAGAGGAAGGCATGCTAATTGCTGCACTCACCAGGATGGAGGCTCAATCCCCCCCCCCCCCCCCCCCCCATCTATGATTACGAAACAGAGAGAGGCAGTAACTTGTGTTAGAGCCTATTCAGTTCAGGAAAACCCTCCTCACATAGAATTAGAGAATGCTGGAGCTATAAGGGACTTGGAGACCATCTATTTGGTCTCGTCTCATTGGAAAGAGGAGGAAACTGGGGTTTGGAGGACAATGGGATTTGCCCCAAGGCGCTCAGAGGTTGTAGGCAGAGAGAGGACAGTTAGGTCTCCTCACTCTGAGTCCTGTGCCCCTTTGCCTACACCATCATAATCAGCAAACTCCAAAGTATCCATTATCTTATCTATTGTATCCTTAGTCTCTCAATCCAGAATACAAACCATCTGCCTTCTCCTCCTGTGTAATGCTTGTCCTTGCTCTCCCATACCCCTCACAAAGGAAACAAGCTCCTTAAAGTCAGGGGTGCTTGTTTAAATTTTTTGCCCTTTTAGCTCTAGGACTAATGGGGTGCTTGGGTGTCTGTGCTTGGACCCCAATTTTAAAATTCAATTTCTCTCTAAAAATCACATTTCTCCCTAGCCTCCAAACACTATTCCAGGCAGTTTTTGCCCAGCCTGAGGACAGCCTGCCTTAGCAAAACCCCTATCTTTCTCTCCCTGATACAGTAGCCAGCTACACCTATAGAATTTATTAGTTTGAACCAGCTGTGTACTGGCTAAACTGGCTGTATACTGGGTCACAACGACATTTACTATTCACTGACCAATCATATGTATCCTAGACTTAGACATAAGTATACTCCCTTACATTTATCTTGTCTAACAAGACACTGATGACAGCAGCCTGAGTATTCCTTAGTCAGCCTGATGGTGTCAGGCCTAAAACCACACCTCCTCCCCACCCCCACCCACCCAGCTATTTGCTGATAAACTCTGGGTAAAATACCTGCACAGTAGATATTAAAAGTGCATGTTCCCTTTAGAACTAATCACTCCTTAACCACTCCCTAATTCCTTCCCTGAATCACCTAGGTAGCATGTTTAGCACATGTCCTACTATAGAATATCCTGTATAAACCTTAACTGTACCACTCTAAGGTTGCAAGTTCTTTAAGAACTCTTGCCTGCTGAAAAGCATCATAAATCTTTACCACCTTGACCTCAAAAATGCTGGAGTTTGAGAATTCTTTTCCAGACGGCCCATGCAGGGAACTCCAGTCTTCGTGTTCCTCTAACCCTCCAGCCCTCATCACTACCACATAATAATAGCTGCCATTTATATAGCATTTTAAGGTTTGCAAAGCCCTTTATCACAAAACCCCAATATTATGGTAGGTGCTGTTATCATGTCTATTTTACTCATGGGGAAACTAAGGCTGAGTTTAAGCAGCTTACCCAAGGTCATAGCTAAGAAGCATCAGAGGCAGGATTTCAGTACTCGGGCTGTCCATCTGAGCCTTTGCTATCACTGTGGGACCAGCCCACCATCTTTCCTGATCCTACCTTTCCTGAATGACATCACTTATACCATTTCTTGCTTATAAGTCACCTTGATAATATACTGGAGCTACTTACGCCCACCATTGGCCTCTTTGTTTGCCCTTTGGTTCTGCCCACAATTTCAGTTCTTCTGAGAACATGGTGTTCTGTGATTCATAGCCATAGAATATTACCTGGAGAATGCTGGTATTTAAAAAAGATGTGTGTGTGTGTGTGTGTGTGTGTGTGTGTGTGTGTGTGTGTGTATGTGTTTGGGTGGTTATTTGTTTATTTAAATCAGGGAGCAACTTGGCATGGTTGAAAGCTCTGAACAATTTTCCAGATTCAGTGCATCCTTCCTGCATTCTGCTGTTCAGTTCCAGGCCTAGTTTCTTGTTCGTGTCCATGATGTACCGAACTTAGGCTTCTGTACAAGAGGTGTTCTTTGTTTATTTGGTTTTTCCTGTATGGATTGTAAGGGGAGAGCCTCTTGGGTAGTCATGAATCTCAAGAAGGAGGCCCTGGGAAACTCTGGGGCTTGATCCCATCAGCACTCTTAAAAATGAATTATTTGCCAGCAAGAATATCTGGAGGACCTTACCATCAAGGGGGAATCCCTCTTCCATTTGGACTCTGTGCAGGACATTCTCTAAGACAGCAGCCTTTGGCATGGATACAACTCCCTCTTTTGTATCATGATGAATTTGATAATCAGAGGAAGGTTGAACAAAGCTATCTCTGTGGAAACACATAGCAAGGAATTTTCCATGATTTTAGAACACAGTGGGAGTCATCTTGTTGGAGGGGAATCTTCAGGATTATCTTTTGTTTTTCCAAGTCAAATATATAGTAGAAACCTGTATTCTCTGCATGTTTCAGTAAATTGTAGAATGAAGGGCAAATAACAATTGTCTTCTGTAGAAAATTCTTTGTGAAAATCTATCTATTGCTTTCTCATATTTTTCAGAAGGGAAAGTTTCACATGCACTCTTGATATGTGTTTAATATTCCCCTTGGACTAACCCAGACTTGCTCTCTAATTGGGTTGGTTCTCAACAGAGAAGCTGGTACCTCCAGTACTAAGCACAATCCTGTGGGGCTTTGTTTCTAAAAACTATAGCTCATGAGCCCCTACTGGTTGGTTTTCCATTAACAATCAGCCAGTAGGCTTAGGTCTTAGTAAAGACATTTATTTACTAAAGTGACATAATGAAAACAGTAGCTATAATCTGAGGCACACTCTCTCACAAATATTCATAGTATTAATAATAAGAACAAATTTAAGGAACAGTTGTAGTGAAGAACAAATGTAGAGAACACATGTGCCAAGGCAACTCACAACTTTGGTACTTTAGGGCTTGAAAGTCCTTTCTCTTCTCAAGGGGTCCTTACAAAGCTTTCCTCTGGGCACAGTTTCTCTGCTGGGTGGGTCAGTCAGTTCCTGTCTTGATAAATCCTTGATTGCCAGAACTAGTTCTCTTGGAATCCATAGCTATCTCTCTTTTCTGATGCAAGAGGTCTTATACGTGGAAGCTGACTTGTCCCTCAGGTCTCTGCAATCTCTTGGCAATTGGGTCTGTCTGGAGTAAATGTCATTGTTCCTTGATGGATGGAGGATGTCTTGCTAATCAAGTAGCACTGATTCAAAGCAAAATAGCCAATGAGAACGAAAGGAGAAAGACATCCCTTCCACCCCTCACACAGGGGTCTCCTCCACAGGCTGCTTCAAGCCTACACTCACTCATTTGGGACGTAGTTAAACATAGCAGTGCAAAGGCATGCCTAATTTTTGCTCCTCCAGTAACTCTGCTCTCTTTAAATCTACTCAGAAAGGTGTTTACATATTATAAATGGTTTATGGGTATGGTTGACATTTTTATTGATTAACACCTTGTTACCACATTAAAACTTCTTTGTGACTAAATCATGTGACTATAACAACTGAGTGGAGAAGGAGGATGAGGATGGAATGCATATCTTTCTTTCCTTGTACATGTATAGAACATTTTCACTCCTTCTTGTAAAGATTCTATAGAGATGAAAAAGAAGGCATATGGGATGATGATTACAGTGCCCTTAAGCCTTCTTTGTTAATGTCTGTCATGTCCCCCCCAATCATTTGATATCATTCCCTTTTATCTTTTTTTTTTTATCCCTTTATATCATTCCATTTATATTAAGAATTGGTCTTTTACAGTTTTCCAAATTATGCCACCTCTAGGATGAATTTCTTTTGGGTATTCTTGGTCTGGTCCAGCATCTTCTTGAGCCCCACTTCCGCTTACTCATGTAGTACATATGGAATAGAAGTTTTACAGTACAATTGAGATGTTTCCACTGTCATCAGCAATGAAAATATATCCTTCTAGAATTGCTGGCAAATCTATTCCATTTTTTGTCTATTTGTTGTCCTTTTAGTTTCTACTATAAATTCTCCTCAGATGATCTGACTTAGGCCTAACATTGAGTTTAATCATCATAACAGAGCTTTGTGCATAGAAACTTTTATAAATGTTTATTGGATCAAAGTGGAAAACTGATGATATATAAGGCAATTAAACAAATACTTTCCTCAGAGGAGTCTTATATGGTAGGTAGAGCAGTTATTACCCCTATGTTGCAGATGGGAAAATGGAGGGTCAGAGAAGTCAAGAGACTTTCACAAGGTCACATAGTTACTTCATGGCAGAGCCAGGCCTAGAATCTAGAATCACCCTTCCAGGTGAGCACTCTCCACCTGACAGGATGAGATTTTTCAGTGGGCTATATTACTCTCTGATAGAGTTGGAAAGTGACCAGATTTTGTGTTGATTTTGGGGGGCATTTTTCTCTCTCCTTCTTCCAATATCTTTACCAGCTAGTACCAAGAAAGCTTCCCCTCCAAATGCCTGGCAATTTTCCCTAAAAGAATGGAAACTCTTTAAGGGCATAGAATGTCTAGTTCATTTGTTTCCATATCTTGGGAACCTAAAAGAATACCTTGCATGCAGTAAGTATGTTGGTTAATTTGAATGTTGGTTAAATTTAATTCTTGCTCCCAGTTCTCAATTAATATCAGGTTAAATTTTCATCTGATGGGAGCTTAAGGTATGACCTCTTTCTATAGCTATTTATAGTAAATGAGGGGATAGTAGATGACTTTAGAATCTAAAGGAAAGAATTTCAAGCACCATGATAGATGATGATGACATATTTTGGGGCAGGGACTGATGTTTGGTGCCCCTTGAATTATACCATTTAGGCAACTGTTTATTTTGTCTATATATAAAGCAGGTCTTTCTATAAGGGACCAGGTATGATAAAACTCCTTGGCTGAGAAAACTTTCTGGTGGGGAAGAGTAGAAATCATGTGCACATGGGTAGAACTTCTGTCTTGGAATTTGTTCCATTTTTGATTTGGTCATGTGGATTTGGCTTTCCAAGAAGATGTCCTCCATGTTCAGCAATATTCTTTTTATATACCTGAGGTTTTCACCAGCTGCTAATGCCATCATTGTTACTGTTGATATCCCCTGCTCCTTAACTTTGGGCCCATCTACAACTAGAAAATGAGATGGGAAAGAGAGCAGTGTACTGAGCCCACAGGCTCACCCAATCCCAACTACCTCTTCCAATGATGCCTGAAATTTTCCCACCAGACATTCATTCCTTTTGATAGGCATTGCTCCATCTGGCAACATGTTTCAGAGTCTGATGATTCTGTAGGCTGGTCTAGCTCTCCCCAAGGTGTTGTTTTGATAGTAAATGTACCAGAATAGATTGGTGCAAGATTGAATTCTGTCCTATGAAGTCAGGCTGCCCTACCACCATTTATGAAGCCCAAGAAGTCTTGTGAGGAGAGAGTTCCCTCTCTTGGGCTCCTCCTACAGAGGAATAATGTGTCTTTTCTCCCTGCTTAGTGTGAATGAACTGATAGAGATGAGCTCGAAGGAGATGAAAGAGTAGGAGAGGTGCTGGTGGTGATGGCAGAGGAGCAAGACCTTTTCAGTAGAGCTTGGAGGCCTCTTAAAATCAAATTTCTAAGACTTCATAGTTTTGCCATTATCTGGTGGTATGTTTGTTGGATTGGGTAAGGGTTCTGTATAAAAAGTATACATAGAGGTGTTTTCAAAATCATGGAGGCTCCTCAGTTTAACTAATATTAATTCAGCACCTACTATGTGTCAGACACTGTGCTAGGTGCTTTATATATAAAATATATACAAAATAATTACTCCTTTCATACTAAATCACTTTATGCCTAGTTACAGCCACTATGACTGGTTGGCCCATTAGGCTTGATCTGCCAGGTTGGTGGAACTATAAGGCTAGGGGTGCTTGGAGGTAAGGAGTCTGGAGTCTAGGGCCATAGGTAAAGGAAGCTGAGGGCTGGGCCAAAGAAAGACAAAGGGAAGAAGGGAGATTAGAGTTGAGTTTGAAGGGGTAAGGATTGAAGTAGAGACTAGAACTGGGTCTGACTGTCAGAGTCAAAGGTTGGAGGACTGGGGTCCAGAGACAAAGGCAAGACTCCTCCTTTCTCTTTGAGACTACTTGGGATGGATTGGGGGTGGGGCAGAGAGACCACTTGCTTACAGCTACCCAAAGGAGGCTGATATGTTATGACTTTCTAAAGTGAGGAAGAACAACCTGCTTGAGTGTCACAGAAAAGAAAATCATCCCATTTTCAGTTGAGTGAACTTGTCTTTCCCTCCACCCTATCATTTATTCCTTCTGAAGCTGCTTCTCTAGGTGACTTCTCAACAACCTGGCAAGGATGCTCTAGAAGATATTCTTCTCCTGAATGGAGATTGGACCAGATATCCTCTAAGTTAAGGTCTCATCTAATTCTGACATTCCAAGATTATAAATACTCTTCAGTAACTGTGTTCAAGGTGGGGAAGAGGGGGAGGAATTAAGTCTATGGAGACCATGAGTGGGCTGCACTGATGGATGGGGGGGAACCACTGACTGGAGCTGCAGAAACTGGGTTTAAATCCTTCCTTTGATGCTTACTATCTGTTCAAGTTAAGTCTCTTAACAACCTTACTTTCATCATCTGTAAAACAGAAGGAATGGGGACTAGATGGTTTCTGAGGTTCTGTATGGTTCTAGATCTATGATCCCATGAGCTTCAGTCTTGGAAGAAGAGACAGTGAAGGAGATTTAGTCCTAGTCTCAGAAGCCAGGTGATGAGTAGAGGGGGAATAAAATCAATCTGAGGATAGAGCTCCCCCTCCTGGTCTCAAGACAGGGTAGCTTTGTCCCTTATGCACTCTTTACCATTTTTCCTCAACCAAATCTTGGGAAAACCTAGACTCAACCTGGGGAGAGGATGAGAGAGGACTATCACTTAACAAACACTTTTAGGACATCTCATTTTTTCATTTTTTTGCAATGATCTAAAACAGAAACACTCTTGGATGTAAACGTGGGTCTTAAAACTCCAGCACTTTATAGTGGTGTGGTAAAGGGCAATGGAGCCTGGATAGAACTCAGAAAATCTGGGCTAGAATCTTTGAGTCTAGAGATAGGAATGAAGCAACTGAGGCAGAAAGAACTGAAGTGACTTGCTCATGGTCATGAAGCTCATACATCTTTGTGTTGTTGGTCCTTTGATCTCGAAGAGGACCCTGACATCAGGAAGGTGACGCCATGATAAGCAAGTGATTTTGATTTAAGTGAGGGAGAGCTGTGCAAAGTCACAAGCCTCACTTTCTCCTCTGGAACAGTCTGGTCTAGTGGTCAGATATGGATCAGGACGACTGGAGATGGCCCCTAATATGTGTCTTAGGCCTTCTCAGAGTGAACCTCTCGGAACTAGGTAAGTCCTTCAACAATATGTTAAAAAATACTTCCTGGACTCTTGGCCAGTCTGGCTGTGAAGGACCAGTCATAGTGCTGCCTCCATCAGCAAAGGCATTGCAAGAGCCCAGGGTCACATGACAGGAGGACATTGATGGGAGAGATATGAAAAAGCTGGGACAAAATGAAAAGTACTATGCAATTAGTTGTTATTAACCCCATTCCGCTGAAATTGGGCCCACTCACTGTGAATAGAATAGTCCAAGGGAAAGCCTAGTAGTGCGTCAGAGCTAAGCAGAAAACTAAGGCCAAAGGGTGCCTTCTTTTCCTCATTTCTTGGTTGTGTTTTCCCCTCTTGTCTTTAAAAAACTAGCAGGTGTCTCCAGCTGGCTGGGCAGAGTCTGATTTGTCTACCCCAAATAATAAATTTCTTCTTTCCACCTCAGTAATCTCCTGCCCCTTGGTCCCTCACCTCCCTCAGGGCCAAATTGGGATCTCATTCCCCCAGGGCCTTGACTGACTGTATTCTCCTTTAGGTATTAGCTGATAAGAAGGCAGAACCTCTTTCAGAAGTATTTGTTTTCTCAAAGAGATTTCCTCAGAGGAGAAAACTTTCAAGACAGAGGTTCTTAACATTTTTTTGTAGCAGACTGGTGAAGTCTAGGGACCCCTTCTCAGAATAATTCTTTTAAAAGAATAAGATATGATGGGTTTCCATAAGTCTTCTCTTCCCTACAGAGACTGTAGAGTGTGACCCAGGCTTATGGGCAGACTGTTATGTGTATGGATATTTTGCTTTCTCTGTGTAAATGTTTATTGATTAGTAGTAAAAAAATTTTTTTAAATACATAAAAAATGTTATAGGCCAATACCCTGTAATGAATATGGACATTGAATATTGAATAAAATATTGGCAAAGAGGCTACATCAACTTATGGAAAAGAAAAAAAAGAGTAAGATAAAAGACATTGGACAGAAGAATCACTTGCTTTGAAATAGTTATCAAAACAGCAAAAGAAAGAAGTCCTTGGACCCCAGTTTAAGAACCCTTCCTTTGTGATCAGCTTTAATGATGGATTCCAGGCACTGAGGCAAGGATGTGAAGAATGAAGTGGTAATTTGTTTTGGTTTAGGTTTTTTTTTTTAGGGGGGAGGGACACCATTTTGCAGGGTCCTTCAAACTTCCCCAGTAGATATTCTACTTCCTCAGTCTCTATGTTACAGGCTGGCTCCTGCATGGGGTGGGGGGGTGGGGTTCTAAGATTTCACATGGCAGCTGCCATGTCTGCTTCCCAAGCTAGAGGTGAGGTGCTCACCATGAGCCCTGTGAGCTCCACGCTTCAAAGTGACACCGGCTTTGACATCCCTAATGGAACTGGGAAACATCGTGGCAGGGGAATATATGAGCAATTACCTCCCTAGAGTTTGACTGTTTTTGTTATTCCAAAATCCCTGCTAGGAGACCAACTGGTGTGTGCATATGTGGATGTATGTTATGCCTGTGTTTTTCAGAGGTTAGGAGCATTTCAAACACAAAGAGTGGTGATCTTTGATCTGCCCAATCTTTTTAGTGTCAGATTTCCCCCTGAAGAGAAATAGTGACCTCTTCAACCCTCCTCAAAGGCCAGAAAGACTGCCCTGTGGGTTTCAGCTTGCCAATCTATGGCAGAAGCCTTTGACCTGAACTTCATATTGGTTCCTCTGACTTCTGGGAAGCCCCAGATGATAATAAGCCCCAGGGCCTTCTCCTGAAGTATGGGCTGCATGCAACATGAAATCCCCAGGGCTTTTGCCCAATGTACCATGCTGGGTCAACTATGTTTGGCCTTCTGGTTGTGACTCAGAGGGGTGCCTTGAATGAACAACCCTCTGGTTAGTCTGGGAGCACTGGGATTTAATCGTTCCTAGGCCTAGATTATTTCTTTACCAATAGCACTTCTAACTTTTAGCTCTTCCAAATTACTTTGCTATTCCATCCACTTCTAAGAGAATTATTGTCCTCACATGGCAACTCATTTGACTTCTCTAAGCCTCAGTTACCACATCTGTAAAAATGAGGTGGTTTATTTAAAGTTTCTCAACCTTTTTGTGTATGTGATGGGCCCCTTTGCAGTCTGGTGATACCTGTTTGGTCCTGCTTGGGAATAAAGTTTTTAAGTATATACAATAAAATGCATTGGTTTGCAAAGGAAATCAACTATATTGTAATAGTTATCTATCTATCTATCTATCTATCTATCTATCTATCTATCTATCTATCTATCTATCTATCTAATTTATCTAGAAAAGCCAAGTTCAGGAAAGCCAACCAAGTTAAAAATCCCTGGCAGAAAATCCTTCAGGTTCTTTCTAGCTCTATCATTCTATGCTCAGAGAAAATAATTAACTTGTCCATGATCAGGCAGCAAACTAATGGTGGAATGGTAATCATAATGTAGGTCTATTAACCTAAGCCCCTCCCTGACTTTTTAATAACTGGCATTTATATCACACTTTGAGGTTTGGCAATTAGCATTATGATCCTCATAACAACTCTGTGAGGGGGGTGCTATTATCCTCATTCTGTGCATAAGGAAACTGAGGCTCAGAAAAATTCAAGTGACTTGCTCAGGCTACACAGAGTGTATGTGTCTGATGAAGGATGACTTCAACCATCTAGCTGAAGTCCACAATCTCTCTTTTTACTTTTTTTCTTGGGAAATGGATCTTTTTTTTGGTACCAATCACCAAAGCCAAGATCTAAGGGTGCTGGGTTTAGGTCAGTATTGCCAGCTCTGACTTTTGATTGACTGTGTGACTCACGCACTTCATACCTCTCATCTCAGTTTCCTCATCTTTAAAAGGGGACAATAACATTTGCACTCAGTGCTTCATCTGGTTATTGTGAGGAAGGTGGTTTGCAAACCCCACTGCCTGATATAAATGTGATTAATTTTCGTTTGCCACCCTCCCCTGATTGCTCCAGCTCTCTGGCTTTGAAACCTGACTCTACAAATCACTCCATCTCTTTCAAACCTTTTTCTCCTTTGCAAAATGGCAGAGTTGTCCTGAAATGATCTCTGAGGTCCCTTCCAGGGCTAATCCTATGATCCTACTCCCACAGAATAGAGGCAAAATGGCCCTGTGAAAACTAAGCTTTGAAAATCAAGGGAATAAAAAGTTTGTTGAGGCCCCCATGGGAAATTTCAGAAAGTTAGGCTTTTCTGTACTGGGTGATATCTAACTGCAGGTGGTATAATGGGTAGAATAGTAGATCTGGAATCAGGAAAATCTGAGTTCAAATCTAGCCTCAGATATTTACTGGCTGTGTGACTCTGGGCAGGTCATGACCTCTATCTGCCCCATTTTCCCCATCTGTAAAATGGGGATAAGAATAATGTTTACCTACCAGGGTTGTTGTGAAGATGAGTGAAATGAGCATTGTAAGGCACTTAGCACAGTCCCGGGCACTGTGATATAGTAGGTACTATATCAGTGTTATCTAATATTACTTTTCTTATTTTCTTCCTTCTTTCCTAAAAAGACAGAGGATGTAGTATGTAGGGGTGCCTCTGACTTGCCTTCTCTTCCCCATGCATGTTTTCCATTATCTTCTGCACTTTGAGAATCTGGAAGTTCCATCAGAAATTAGCCTGAGGTAAAGAGCTTCTGCCAGTCATTTTTTATCTAGTTCCAATACAGTTTTTTGGTACAATTCTCCAGGATATTTTTCTTTTTTTAAAAAAATATTTATTTCTAGTTTTCAACATTCACTTCCATAAGTTTTAAATTGTCTCCCCCTCCCTCCTCAAGATGATATGCAATATGATATGGCTCTCTCTATGTATTAAACACATTTTCATATTAGTCATGTTGCATAGAAAAATTATAATGAATGGGAGAGAACATGAGAAAGAAAAAACAAAAGAAGAAAATAGTCTACTTCATTCTGTATTCAGACTCCAGAGTTCTTTCTCTGGATGTGGATGGCATTTAGCATCATGAGTCCTTTGGAATTGTTTTAGATCCTTCCATTGCTGAGAAGAGCCAAGTCTATCAAAATCAGTCACGGAACAATGTGGCTATTTCTGTAAACCGTGTTCTCCTGGTTCTGCTCACTTCACTCAGCCTCAGTTCATATAAGTCTTTCCAGGATTTTCTGAAGTCCACCTGCTCATCATTTCTTATAGCACAATAGTATTCCATTACATTCATATACCAGAACTTGTTTAGCTATTCCCCAATCAAAAGACATCCCCTCAATTTCCAGTTCTTGGCCACCACAAAAAAGGCTGCTATAAAAACTTTTATACATATGGGTCCTTTTCCTATTTTCACAATCTCTTTGTCTCCCAGCCATTTTGGAAGGATTAAATGAAGTGGGTGTTGTCCATAAATGAAGAATTTGGAAGAATCTTAATGGTCTCTGAAAATGTTATAAACTCTTGCTGACGTCCAGGTTCCTATCCTGAAATGTTTTTTTAGTTTCTGTTCCCCCAAACTGAGACCTACATGGACAGCAGTAGCCCAATCTACAGGGCACCTGAACTGTTGCTTTACCAATTAACCCTTCATACTCTTCAGTCTCCTTGAGGAAGGCTTCTTCTCCATCCCTTTCCCCTGGTGCATCAGTCTCGAGTTCTCTGATGCCTGAGATTCCATGAATGGAAGACCACTTCAGGCAGCAGATTTAAGTAGATCTAAGACCTTTAATGCAAAGCCCAGTCCACCCTTCACTTCAGGGGAGCTCAGTTGAAGTGTAAATGTTGATCCAATTCAAGAGAAGAATTAGGTCAGAGAAAGAGAGGTCAGGGAGACACCAGATGCTGGAGATGAGCATCATAATTATGTGCTCTAGGGAAAGAGACCATAGAGTAGGTGTAGCCCACAGAGGAGGAAAATTTTACAAAGGAGGAAACTGAGACTCAGAGAAGGATATTGATTTGTCTTGAGCCACAAAGCTAGGAGGCCAAGTTGAGATTTGAACTACTGCTCTTTCAATTCAAATCCAGGGTTGATTGCATCTCCCCAATTTTGCCACTAGCCAGGATTCGCTGCATCCTCCTCTTTGCTGTTGGGAGATGGAGATGGGGTGTCAGCTGTGGTAGAGGAAAAAATCCTACAATTTAAAATGCACAACAAGAAAAACAAAAACAAAAACTGAAGCCCTTTGAGAATTCTATCCCTAGAAGAGTGAATTTTCTCAGACTCTGTCCCAGTGTGAGTTCCTTGCGCCATCTTGTCTTCCTTTCATTATCCCTTCTTTTTTCCATTCTTTCCTCTACCTCCTCCCTTGCTTTTGGGGCCAGGCCCTTTTGAAGTTATTTATTTATTTTTACCTTCCCCTTTGGGAGTGATTTTTCTTTTTTTGCTAATAAGCAACAAGCTATCTCCCTAGAGCTGTGAGAAGTTTGAGACTTGAGAACTTTTTAACCAAGTAGTGTGACAAAGAGGGAAAAAATTCTCTCCTTTATAAATTGAAGAAGTTGTAAGTGAGCCCTTAATGGAAGGGTCTCAACTTAATAAGGACCACAACCTGGAACATATGTGTCTGTATGACCTTGGGCATGACTCTTGCCAGTTCTGGGCTTAGGGTTCCTCCTACTAATGCTCATCAGATGACTAGTTAACCTCTAGGGCCTCTTCCAGCTTTGAATCCTACGATTCTATGAGAAGTAGGCTAGAGTAGATCTTTTCTGGTTGTGCAGGAGGAGAACAAAAAGGGTTCTAGGTACTTGGAGGCCCATAAGGCTTTCCAGTTTTTCAATATTACAATGACAGATCTCTCATGTAACTTTTCAGAGGGCCCAGGAAATACCTGAGATCCATTTTCCATCTTCTATCTTCCTTGAGGAGTCTAGACTGTGATTTCATAGATCCATGCACAGAGCCATTTGAGGTCTTGGCTATGCTTTGTTCCTTTTTTTGGAGCAGTTTTGTCAAGGCAACAGAAGCAGGATTGGAAACTGAAGTTGATAGTGTTGTCCTCAGGTACCTCAGCTCTTCCCCCTCCTTGTTGATGATTCTCTACACTGTACTCCTTATACTCAGGAATGAGAATTCTGTTCTTTCTCCTCCCAATCAAAGCCAGCTCTCAGAGAAGCAACTGAAACTCATTCACACTGATGTGTCAGTAGCTGATAACAGCTTACAGCAAGTATCGATAATTTGACAAGCATTTACTAAGGATGACTTAGTGACTCAGGTGCTGAGGGAAAAGGGATGTGATTATTGATTTCAAGTTGCTTGCAATTTAGTAAGGGAGACACCATTAACTAAATTTGCAAATTAGACTGAGAGGAGAGGTGCAAACTAAAAAGATTATGCGAGGGAAAAATCTCTTCCAACTAACAGTGGAAGGAAGGAGATCTGGGAATTTGGGAAGGCTTCCTTTAGGAAGCAGAACTAGTACTGGGTTGTGGTAGAGTGGAAAGGACTATGACAGGCTTACAAGGCACTTTCTTCCACAAAGAAAGAACAGGCAGGTACCCAAACACTGAAAAGTAATTTGCCATATAGAAGGGAGGGGAATGATGAGAGATGAAATAGGTGAATGTGGATGTGTGTGTGTGTGTGTGTGTGTGTGTGTGTGTGTGTGTGTCTGTGTCTGCTTCACTCAGATGAGTTATTTGGGGGTCAGAGATGTGAAGTGTGTGTCGTGGGTGGAGTACAGACTGATCACAGATTTTGGACCTCAGTTTGCTCACTAGTAAAATGGAAACTTTGAACTGGGAGATCTCCAAGGACTCTTTCTAGCCATACAAATCTATTATTATGATTTTTGCAGAGTCCTGCCACTTCTGATAATGCAGTAGGAGATGATTCTGAAAGAGGCTGGATGCAGGGTATATACAGTTGGAGATAGGGGAGCTGTGCTAATGAAAAAGGGGGCTAAATGCCACTTCAGGCACATGGCTGCAGGCTGTTGACCATTCGCTTGAAGTGGTACTCCTTTCTGTATTTGCATTTTCTCTGACTGACCCAGACTTTATTTTGTTAAGGCCATAAATCCCAGCTTTGGAATTTCAGGCAGCAGCCAGCCCTTCAGGGATGGTATTTTGGGGAGGGGGGCAGGGAGACTTTCCCAGAGTCTCTGAAACTACACCCGGTAGGGGTGTCACCCACTCTGGCCTGGGCAGCAGCTGTGATCCGAAGAGCTCAAGAAAGCATCGATGTGGGTGAAGGCATTTTCCAGACCATAATCCTGCTATAAAACCCAGAGTGTCATACACTCCCAGATAGAGAATTCTCCTTCCAAGTTTGGGGGCTTGGTTTACTTTCATATGGAGTCAGTCTGTCTTCTGCAAGCCCATGAAATATTTTCCATTCTCGTCAGCTTTCTGAGAAGATCTATCATTGGGCAGCTTTATGAGAGAGATGCTGCCTGAGAAGTAGTATACTTTTTCCTCCTCATTTTCCCTTTAGTTTTATTTTAAAAGTTCAGTATTTATTGAGCAGTATTTATTGAGAGATAGTGCGAAGACTTTGGTTAGACCTTCTACCTCTGACACATTCTGACTGAGTGATGCTGGGCAGCTTTTCTGGGTATTAAGCAACTCACAAAGACTGTCAGCTTTGGAGGAGGTGCTGACCTGCCCTGGTAGAGGGGCTTTCCTCAACTGGGAACACCTACTTTAGGTTCAATATACTGCGCTCAACATCACGGTGGTGGTGAGGTGCTAGGTGTGGTTTAGGCTCAAAGGAGCGCAATTGAATTGATCTCACATATACCTAATGATAATGCATAAGATGAATCTGTGTGATAAAAGTACTAGCAGTTAGGGCTGTCAGATCAGGAAAGGTTTCATGGAGGAGGTGAGATTTAGTCTGAACTCCATAGACCTCTTGGACTGCTGTAGCTAGGAATACTATCTGTATACTACAGATAGTATACTCTGCTTCACTCAGATGAGTTACTTGGGGGTCAGAGATGTGAAGTGACTTGGCTGATGTCTCAGGGTCAGAGGAGCAGAGATGAGACTAGAACCCAAGACTCTTGGCTCCCAGCCCAGTGTTCAATCAGCCAAGCATAAGCATTTAATAAATGCCTATACCATGTGCCCCCAAACTGTATCTATGAAGACAGAAGTATTAACAATTTCTTCCCTCAGGAGCTATTGCAAGAGACAGATGTAAGAATGTATATAGAAAATAAAGTGTTTTTATGATCACCCTTGCTGTCTCCCACAGCATGACCTTGAAGGATGGATAGGATTTTGATGGAGGAATGGTATTGCAGGCAGGGAGAGCAGTGAGGGGTGGGAAGTCTGGAGTGGGTGGAGGGGAAGGCAGAGGATAGAAAGTTCCAGGTAGAAAGCAAATCTCACTAAAGCAAAGAACATGGGTATGGATCAGCAGACTTCAGAAGATCATGGGAAAAAGGGTTGGAAGATCTTTGAACACCAGGTAAAGGAATTTGGACTTTTCAATGATAAAAGGAAGGTTTGGATATTTGCACCTCAGCACAATGAGTGTATTACAATTGTAATCTTCCTCACTCTGACTTCTTAGAGTGAGAATTCTTAACCTAGTTTTTGCATGAATCCCATTGGCAGTCTGGTAAAGCCCATGGCCCCCTTCTCTGAATAATGAACAAGAACAATTGAAGGGGATGCTAAATTTTAGTTAGAGGGGAGTGAAAATTAAGATGTAATTTTTTTCTTATCCAAGTTCACAGACCCCTGAAATTTAATCACAGCACCCCTTGGGGGGCCAAGAACCTTTGCTTTAGAGCCATAATCCAACCACAAATTCAGTTCAGTCTTTGACATTTTGTTTCTGCAACTGATCCCCCAGCTCCACTCAATAATGCCTGACTTTTGTGTGACCATCATAATCTTTCAAATGTACTCCAACAACTTTTATGTGCCTACATCCTCCCAATCCCACTGTGAGGTGAACAGGATAGTCATTATTATCTATATTATACAGGGGAAGAAACTGAAGCCCAGAGAGGCCAAGTGATTTGCCCAAAATCACACAGCTAATTAGCAGCAGAACCAGGATTAGATTCAAAGTCTCTTTTCTCCTAGCCTTGTGGTTATGCCCCTAGACCACACAGTCTGACAACACTTCTATATTGGTTCTACCTCTTTTCTCCCCCAATCCCCTCTGTCTTTTGAGGAAATCACGTAATCTCAGTAAGTAGCAAACTCTGGGCCAGATGATTCCTCCAGTTTACCCTTTATTTATGTTCCTTCCCCCACATAATTGGAGCTAAGTGAGAATTTCCAGGGCTGTAATAAGATATGATCTCCTTTTAGGATTTTTCCCTGCTTCATTCAGATGCTTTCTAATTCTCAGAAGTTTGAGGGCTTAAGAGGAAAAACTGCAAACCAACAACTTGGGAGCTCCATTTCCAAACATTTTGCTATTGTCAAGACAACATATGGGAGCTTACCTTGCTTTCTATGGTTGTATTTGTCCTGCACTAAAATGCCTCGTTTTCCATTAGCAATAAAGTAAACTCTTTGTATAGAAGAACTCACCCAGATGGTGTGGTGGGAAAAAAGCCAGCCATGAAACCTGGGTTCAAGTCTTGGCCTTGCTAGTAATTTTCAATATGAACTTGGACAAGATATTTTACTTTTCTGGGCTTTCCTTTCCTAATCTAGAAATGAAGAAGTTGTATTTAAAGAGCTCCAAGATCCCTCTCTCACACTTAATATATGATAATTCACAACCAAGCTCATTATGTGAGAATTTCAGAATCATAAATCCCTAGAATGTTAGATGAAGAAAAGCTTAGAGATCATCTAGCCTTCTAATTTTACAGTTGAGGAAACTGAGGCAACTTAGCAAATATACTGAATTGGTCATTGTAAATAGTGCTTTAAAAAATAGATTAAAAACTAGGTGGCTACGTGAATAGAGCAAGGGCCCTGGAGTTAGGAGGACTTGAGTTCAAATCTGACCTAAGATACTTGACACTTACCAACTGTGTGACCTTGGACAAGTCACCTAACCCCAGTTGCCTTACCTTCCCCCTCCAAAAAAAATAGATAAAATGACTAACATGGAAATATTTTATATGATTGTACATGTATAACCTATATCAGTTACCTTACCATCTCTGGGAGGGGAGAAGAAAAGGAGAGAGAGAATTTGGAACTCAAAACTTAAAATAAACCCTGAATGTTAAAAATTGTTTTTACATGTAATTGGGGAAAAATATTATTTTAAAAAAATCAATACCCAAACTTCCCAGTGCTTAGAACAAGCTCTTTTACACATAGTGGGCACTTAAAAAATGCTGTCAAATTTAAATAGCTCATCAAGTTTGTGGTAGACAATTTGATTTGGGGAGCTGGAGAATAGATATACTATCAGAAAAATAATCTGATTTAAGGCTGTGAAATAAAGGATGACCCAAGGCCATATGGGTAATAAGTATTTGAGTCAAGACTAGTACCCCACATTTCAAACTCCAAATGCAGGGCTTCTTCCATTATGGCCTTTTGCCCCATGGGAAGAGGTCTGGATGGATATCAAGATAGCTTAGTATTAATTATGGTTCTGCTATGAACTCACTGTTTCCTTATCAGCAAAATAGAAGGGTTACAGGAGATGGTCTCTAGGGTATCTTCAAAGTCTGAGTCTGTGATTTTTTTTTTTTTACCCCAGAGATAGCTGAGGTGAGGAGGTCCCAAGGGAGGGGAATATATAGACCAGGTAGAACACCCCATATCAATATGCTTCTGATTATCTCGGTGACCTTAGACAAGTCCCCTCCATGGGCCTCCATTTTCTCATCTGCAAAGTGAGGTGGTTGGGCTAGATGATTTCTGAAGTCCCTTCCAGTTCAGAATTATAGGATTATGTCTGAGCTTTGGTTTCCTTCCATGCTCACTGCAGATAATGCTACCTGTGCTGGCAGGTTATTGGGAGGATCAGTTCAGATAATATATGTGCAGCGCTTTGTAAACTTCAGCTGTTCCCACTTATCATAAAGAAGGGCAATGTGTACTTTGCTTCCTTGTTAGGGCCACCGTTCTTCTTAAATACTATTTCAGCATTGTGAACCCGCTAATTACTTATATAAATGATTCTTAGCTCTTTGATTACAGCATTTCTGGGATTCTCTGAGATGTATAGCTAAACTCCCCCATTCCTGGCCCCATCAGCATCCTCCATTTAGAAACCTGAAGGTAATCAGTCCCTGTTTCTTTCCCAGAATCCTCTTACTCAGATGTTTCCTTGTCACGTTGGCCCTCCTTCCCCTTAGCTGTGCTCACCACCTCTACCCCTGTCCCTACCCAAATTAGGGCTCATTCTGAAGGGCTTCACTCTAGCAAACCTGAATTCCAGAACTCCAGACAGAGCATTCCTGGAAAAGTTAACACTTAGTAAGAATTCTCTCCAGAAGAGAGGCCCCTTTTAATAGAACTGACCACCTCTTAAAAGAGAGTTAAGCTTTCCTCTAAAATCATGGAGCTCAAACAAATGTTTACTCAGTGCTTACTGTGTAGACATTTCTCAAAGTAATGGCGAAACATCACTGCCTGGGAACAGACTGGCTTGCGGAAGAGGGAGGCGGCAGCGGTACATTTTTTTGACCTTATACATGAGGGATCAATCAACAAGCAAATGCTTATTGATAAATGTTCTTATGTTCCAGCCATTGTGCCTGTGCTTTTCTAGTCTTTGCACCTGCAGTTCCTCAAAGTAAGATTGTGGGGGAAGCTGGCTTCCAGCTAGTGGTTATAATTTCAGAGAAGGTCCATTTCTATTAAATAACTTCTCAACTCTGGCTTAAATGACATATTCTCCTGGGTCTAGAGTTATGTGCAGATAAGGAAGGATCCTGTAAGAGACTTCCAGCTGGAGGCAACCTTACAGGCCACCTACCTTGACTTCAAATTTTATGGGTAAAGAATACGGGTCTCAGAGTCTCACAAGGATTAATAAGAGAGCCTGAATTTGAACCCAGGTCTGCCAAGTCCATCATATAACCTGTCAAGTATATAGTGCCATCTTTTAAATCAAAACCTTTCTTAAAAACAAGCAAGGTAGTGGGTCTGGGGGATGTAAGGAAAGAAGGCCAGGTCATAGGGTATTTGAAGGGAGAAAGGCAAGAAAAAAGGGAAAAGTAAGCTTTGGGGAATATTTCACATACTCAGGGGGCTGTAAGAGTGAGTTTAATGGACCCAGAGACAGGAAACTGGGTTTTAGTTTCAACTCTACTATTTGAGGTATGAAATTGGTCAAGTTAATTTCTCAGGGTTTCATTTCCTCACTTATACAGTGAAGACAAGGAAGGAGACATGGTTGATCTTTAGGGCCCCTTTCACCTCTAATATTTTGTGGTCCTACTTCAAATTTTTAGGAGAGATTTTCCTAAAGAAAAAAGGAATGGAGTTGGATTAGTTTATCTTTATAGTTCTTTCTTTTTTCAGTAATTCTGGAAAGGGGAAACAGGAATGTAGTCAGTGAACTCATAGAGTGCTTTTGGCAAATGAAAGTTAATGCTGGGACAATTCATAGAACACTTTCTTTCCCATGGTAGGAGTAAATTTAGAGAATTCTGAGAGATGGTAGGTTGGCTGAAAACTATATCCCACTTATTTGGAAGTCAGACTTTTGGCAAACCCAACCATCCAGACAACATCTGGGAAGTCGGTAATAAGTTAAAAAAAAAGCCCCTGAGCTAAACAAAGTTCATGTTCCAAAATTCATGTAATTTTCTTTGCTAGGGAGAGGTCCTCAGAACTCATTCAGAGCCTATTGATTCTCAGTTTACAAATACTTCTAACAAGCTTGCTTATCAGTAATAGTAACGAAAGGAATCTTGGATTTGGACTAGGAAGTCTTGAGTTTGAGTTTGGGATTTACCACAAGTTAACAGAGCCTCTGGTTGCCCTTCCCTTTCTAACTTTCTGCTTCTAAGCTACTGTGGGTTAAGTTCATAAGATACAGAGTAATTCATAACTCACATTTATATAGTGCTGTAGCACTTTAACAGTACCAAACATTTTCCTCACTATAGATAAAGAAAATGAGACCCAGAAAGGGAAATCGGTTTCCTTAAAGTCAAATTGCTGCAGAACAAGGATGAGTTTCGTGCCTCCTAATCCAGTGCTCTTAATGCTATATCACATTGCCAAGTGAAGTAAGGGATTCTGGAGGGTCAGTCTTGGCCTTGCCCTCCCACAATCCTTCCCTTGTTGTCTTATCAGAGATAGAATTCTAGGCTTCAGAGATTCCTGGGAATGATTCAGGAGCTCCATTCTTGAGTAATGACGTCTTACAGTTTCAGAGAGCCTCAGGGTCATCTAGTCCCATCCCTTACCTGGGCATGAATCCCCTGTCTTAGTTAGTTCAAGAACTTGAACTATTGTTGCTACCAATGTGGTTTCTGAAGTGAGGACTCTGGGAGAGAAGGACAGGAATCAGGAAAATGGCTGGGATAAACTATAGTTCATCTCATAAAAAAAAGCTCATCTATTTCTGGCAGCTCTGGGCAATGGAGATGATGTATCATTAAACTGTTTCTCTGGCTGCCTTGGGTGTTTCAGAAGGGGTTTTATGTTTGATTTTCAAGTGTCTGTCATGGATATAGATGACCATATGTCCTTCCCACCTCAATACCCTCCAAAATTAACCGCCTTCAATCCTCACAGTCTCAGTAAAAGATAAACTAGAACCACAGGATGTTAGAACTGAATGGAAACTGAGATCAATTCATCCAACCCCCTTATTTTACAGATGAAGATATTGTGGCCCAGAGAGGGGAAGCAATTTGTTGGTCACACAGTTTGGAATCTTAGAATGATAGGATCGTAACTCTAAAGTAAGAAAGGACCCTAGTGATCATCTGATCTAATCTCCTCCATTTACAGATAAAGATACTGAGGTCCATAGAGCTGAAGTGATTTGTTGAAGGTCACATAGCCTGTGGATGACAAGTTTCCTAATCCCTAGGGCACATGTATCAAGCACCATTTCCCAAATTTCATCATCTACTTCTGGAGACCTGAACTAACTAGACAGTTTCCTCTTGGCCCTTTGGCAGGAGAGATGAAGAGATTTGACTGGGTTAAATCAGGCTTCTGCAAAATAAGAAATTATAAGTTTGTCTCTGGGACTTAACCCACATCTTTCTTAGATACACAATGTTCTCATGGGGGTTTATTGGCCATCCATACCTCCCCACTGGGATCTAGCACTTAGGGCTGTCCTCCCTGGAATGTACTCCATCCTATAGGCCTCTCCCATTAGAACACATTCATTCCTAGGTCCCATGCACTCCTCTCAGAGCCCTGTTCTTTGATAACAGATACTGAGTACCAACAATTACCAAGTCCCATTATAGGGGCTGTCAAGAAACAAAATGCCCTAACCATGAATATTTCTTGAGTCCTGTTATCTTCCTTGTACTGTAGCATAATTTTCTACATACTATGGATGCTTGAAAAATAATTCAAAGGGTTGGTTACCATTAGGAATCTAAAGCACTATGATGGGGATAGTAGATGAAGGGTTTTTTGGGGGGAGGTAATGGGGAGAAAACTAGTGGACTTTTCTAACCGCTCATATCACATGATGTGTGTTTGTGTGTGTGTGTGTTTGTGTGTGTGTATGTGTGTGTATGTATGCCTATTCCATCTAGGGATATGTGAAGTGGATATGGTAGACAATTTAAAGTCACAGAATACTAAGTTCTATTGCCAAGGCTTTTCCCCCTCCCCCTTCGGCATCCATTCCTCCCTCACTCAAGTCTCAGTGTTGCCAAGGCAACGCGGCAGCCAGAACCAATCAGTTCTTCTCTGATTGGCTAAGAGGACAGTATATTAATAAAAAAAAAAGACACGAGATGGGTCATTTACTTCATATCTACTAGTAACCTGAGAGTATGTCATTGTAGCTTCGGCAGATTTGTCTCTATTTTCTATGGAACTAGAACTTAAATCTTCGTGGGCTTCTGATTTTTGATGAATGAGATTAACATCTCTAGTTTCGTAACTGCATAGACTTTCAGAATTGTTGGTGACCTTAAAGAGTATGATTTTACCCTCTCATTTTACCTATGAGGGAAATGAAGTCTAGAGTAGGGAAATGACTTAGCCAGAATCACATGGTGAATTAGTGAACGAGCCAAGACTAACATCCCTAGCATGCTATATCCCCTTTAGTAGTCTTTTGCAGAATGTGACTTTTTAAAGATAGCCCAATTTCCTCTGTTTTTTCTCCCAGGATTGACCAATCAGTTAGCATTTATTATTCAGTCACTGTGGGTAAAACACTGTACTACCAAGGGAATGCAGAAAAATGTAGCATATATTTGGACATAGGATCATAGATTTAGAGCGGGAAGGGACCTCCAAGGCCCACTCATGATATAGATGAGAAAACTAAGGCCCACATGGGTTAAGTGATTTGCCAAGGATCACACAACCAGTAAAGTGAGGCAAGATTTGAACCCTGAGTCCAAATCTAGCAGTCTTTCTGCTATAACTCATGGCTTACTCAAGCACACTTTCCTTTACTTGACATCGCTCCATCTCTAGTTCCTCACCATGAGTTAGGAGACTTAGCTTCCAGTTTGTATTCTGGTACTGACTAATAGTGGGTGACTTTGGGAGACTCATAATTAGGCCTTGGTTTCTTCCTTTTTTAACCAGAAGATTGGGCAGATGATCATGGAGTTCCCTTTTAGATCCAAAATTCCATGATTCAATGACTTTCGAAATAGTTTAAAATCTAAAGTCCCTTTTGACCTTTCATAATTTATCTGCTCTTGGGCATCTAAATATTTCCTGTTTTTGACCAGGATGAATCCTCCATTGAAGCAAGGCCGGTCTTTTCTATATTCCCTGTAGTTATCATGCTGCTCTGTGCCCCTTTTGCATTGTGTTATTCCTTCAACTCAGAATTCTTTCCTATTTCCTCTTTACCAATTGAAATTTTACCTATCCTTCAAGGGAACCCTTTCCCTGCACATTCTATCTTCTCCATGAAATCCTCCCCAGTCAGTCCCATAAACCCACACTAACCTCCCTCCTTCCGGACTACCCATAGTACTTACCATCTGCTCAATTTTGGCACTTAATTATATTTAATTTATCACCATATTATGTGCTGCTCTGTATTGTTCTCTGTTTCCTGGGCTTTTGTCTCATTTCTTCAACTAGACTGCAAATTCAGAGAAGTCAGCAACCAGAACACACATGATGAGCCAATTTGCATGAGATGAAATTTAATAAGATTAAATGTAAAGTCATACTTTTGGGTTCCAAAAATCAACTGCTCAAAGACAGAATGAAGGAAACCTTGTTGGATAACTGTTCATATGATAAATTCTTATGTTAGTGATTTTAGTGTGACATGGAAATCTCATCTTCAAAAATAGCCTAATGTGATTATAGATTATAGTAGTAGGCATCTGTCCAGGATGAGGCAAATAACAGTCCCATTGTACTGTGCCCTATGGAGACTACATCTGGCCAGTGGTCTGACTACCACGTTCAGTTTTGGGGGCTACATTGTAGGATGAACACTGATCAACTGGAATTTTAGATCTGTGTGCCTATGATAACAAAGGGACTTGAAATCATGCTGCTTAAAGGAACTGGGGATATCTAGCCTGGGGAAGAGTAGACCCAGGGAGGACATGATAGCAGTCTTCAAGTATTTGAAGGTTTGCCATTTAAAAGAGGGATTTAATAATTCTATACACATCTGTAAACATCTATTACATAGAAGCACTGTGCTAGGTGAGGTCTGCGGAGAGAATGGTGAGAAATATCAAGAAAAGTAAGACATATTTCCTTCTTTTTAAGAGTTACAGTCCAGTAAGGGAGGTCAAACAGGTGCACAGATAACTGTGCTATAGAATGATACCTGATTTAATGTATAAAAGGGAGACAAAGTGCTCTGAGAGGTCCAAGGACAGACATTGGATTACCAAGTAACAAGTATATATTCTAATGACCACTTTTGGTGACTTATTTTTGTTGTTGAGTTGTGTGTGACTCTTCTTGACCCTCCCTTGGGATTTTCTTGACAGGAATACTAGAGAGAATTGCAAATTTTGTTCTCCAACTCATTCTGCAGATAAGGAAACTGAGACAGTTGGAGTTAAGTGACTTGCCCAGAGTCACATAGCTAGTGTCTAAGGCCTGATTTGAATTCATGAAAATGTCTTCCTGACTCCTGGCCTGGTGCTTTTTACACTGTACCATCTATCGCCCATTTGATGTATTACTAGATTATAAATAAATTTCATGAGGCCAAAGACAGTATTCTATCTAAACTTTGGATATTCCTATGCATCTAGTATTCAGCTAGTGCTTTATAAATGTTTGTTGAATTGAAATGATTTATCGAGAAGGAAACATCATTTCTTACTGAGAAGATCATAGAAAGTTTCATTACAGTTGAAGAAAGTGAGTTCTTGGGAGATGAGGTTACTTACCCTTGGTCACACAGTCAGAAGCAGAGGCAGGATTGGAAGCCAGGTTTTCTTACTCCAAATCTAGTCATGTAGTGACCTATAGTGTTATTCACATGCTTCCCATACGTATATTGATTTCCTACCGATCACAAACTATTTGAGATTAGAAATCATAATATAAGGTTCTTTTTTCTTCCCACAAAAGCACCTCACAGAATTTTACGTTCAATGTATATCTCTTGGATTATATCTGAACTTGCTTCAGGCTCTCTAAGCAAGAAAAATAACCCAGACTAGAGGATATATCTTTTTTTTATCTTGGACTTTAAGCAATAACTTCTGTAAGCAAAAAGATAAAAAAGCAGAACATTGACAAATTTCCAAATTCTTGGGAAATTACAAACAAATAGGTTTGTAGTTCTAGGATTTGCTTTGCTCTGTCCTGTTTCCTTCCAGACTGAGTCCTTGAATCTCTGGGCCTCGGTTTCCTCATCTGTAATATAAAAGAACTGGAGTAGAAGGTTTCTGAGGTCCCTTCCACTTATGTCTTATGACCCCTTAGTGCCCCTGTCCCTAGGCAGATTCTGCAATCTCTTTTCCTGTTTGTGAGATTCAGAAGCAACTCAGTCAAAATGTTGAGTGTAAGTCACATTTCAGGAAATCAAATAAGCTTGGTGTAGCCAGAAACTTTAGAGTCCAAGGAACTCAGGTTTGGACTCCTCCTCTAACACTTACTACAAGGTCACTTGTGTGACCTTGGGCAGACAAGGAAACTTCACCTTGGACAAGTCACTTTTCTGACCTCTTCCTTATCTGGGCTAGAGACCAAGGTCTTTTCCAACTCTCAATCAGTCCATGATCCTGTTATTTCTCGTTCTAGAAGCTAAAGACGCAGTGTGGAGTAGTGATAAGGAAGTGATCAGAATCAGGAAAACCTGAGTTCAAGTGTTGCTTTTGACACGTGCTTGCTATGGGACTCTAGACACTGAATCTCTGTAGCTCTCAATGCCCTGGGCATCCGTCCAAGACTGGAGGTTTCAGAACAGTTGCCACTCTGTATTAGGAGAGAGAGAACCCTATACCAAATGAACTCATAGGTCCAGACCAAACCCCCAAACCAAAACAACTTGAAGTTAGCCATTTAAAATCAGTCAGTCAACAAGCATTTAAGCACTTACTGTGTGTCATATCAGTCACTATGCTAAGTGCTAGGAATACAGAAAAGGGGAAAAACAGGAAAAAAGAAAAGAAAAGGAAAAAAAATCCCTGCTCCAAAGAAAACTTCAATCTCATGGGAAAGACAGCAGGTAAACAACAATGGAGGGTAAACTGGTGATTATCAGCAGAAGGAAGGCACCAGAGAAATTTGGTGATGATTTATTTTTTAAAAAGTGAATAATCCTTAATTCATAGATTTGGAACCTTCTCCAACCTTTCTTAATTCCGTCGTTTTCCATCTTTTATTTCCTATTTATCCAGTACAGTTTGGTTTGTGTCTGCGTGCTTTCTCCTCCATTGGACTGGAAGTTCTTTGCAGGCAGGCGCTTTCTGCCTCCTTGTATTGTCACTGCTTAGTACAGTGCATAGCGCACAGGATCATTGAACAAATCCTTATTGAACTGAATAGATTTAGAGCATGGAGATCATCTACAGAATGTTGGCCCTCTGAAGGCAGGGTCTATTTGGTTTCTCCTTTCGGGCCCTTAATTAATTCTTGTGGATGGATTGTTCTCTCCAGTTTAACCAGAAAGAAAGTAAAAGCTCATACAGCAGTAAGTTGCAGAGTTGGGGATTGAACCCAAACCTTCTGGTTCCAAATTCAACCCTCTGGCCACTGTTTATCTATTTTTCTAAGTGCTGATTTTCATCCATTAGATTTCCTTACAGTGGGGCTTGACTATCTTTAAAAGCAGCAGTAACAAAGGGTATTCTGTTCTGAATTCTAATAAATACATACAAAGACTGTTTCTCCTGACGGCTGCTCTGACATTCACAACCGCTGTTTCAGGGTCAATGGGAGGCAGTCCTTGATGTAAGAGGTCTTCAGCAAGGCTGCTGGCAGATAGCCAGAGGCAGGCGGAATCAGGGACATTTTATTTCCTGACCCCCAAATCCCTCTTGCCCCCCCCCCCTTCAGCCAGCGGGCTATATAAACATGACCTTCCTGTGAGCAGACACCTGGAAAGTCAACTGTTTTCCCTTCTCCCCAGGGGCCTCAGGAGCACATCTGTTAGCTCCAGCCCCCTTCGTCAGAGGACCAGAAAACAGCTAGTAGCGGTTTTCTCACCCACCCTGTGACCCAATATTCAACCCAGCAAGGACCTCAGTTTTCTGACCTCCCTCCCCATCCCGTGTCCTACATATCTTCAGATGGTTGTACACTGATAATAGTCAAAGACCCATAATAATCTTTCCTTAGAGTTGTTCAGTGTGAGGGGCTTCCAGAAGGGCCTGGGCTGTGATTTCAAGGAAAAAGTATCAAGTTTGGAAAAAATACCATTGGCAGTAGAGTCTGAGGCCAGGGTTTCAGATGCCACCTCAGATGTGCCTATATGAACTTGGATTTATCCCTCTCCATCCTGCCCCTCCCCCCTCCAACCTACCCCTGCCAGCCTCAGTTTCCTAATCTATAATGGGAGGTGTGTGGACTAGATTGCATCTGACATACTTTACCTTCTATTTCTATGAGCCTCTAACCTTCCCAGCCAGCTTGTAGAGACCTAAAATCCTCCCATTGGAAATACATTCCTTTAGCTGAAGACTTATTAAATCCTCGTGAAAATGCAAACAACCTCCAGAGTAACCCTTAGAGTAAGCCTTAATCAGTTACTTATATTTAGGCTTCAGAGCTTTGTCTGAGAGACAGTTTTGTTAGGAAAGGGAGCTGGGGAACCTGAAAGTGGGGTGTAGCTGGGAGAGAGGAGGGTTCCCCTAATCAATGAGTGGTGGGAGGCCACTGAGGCAGGTCAAGAACAGGAACACTGCAGCTATAGAACATAAGCTTAGCTGACTTCACAATTTTTAGAAGGTCTGGCTTGGGGCTTTGGCTGCTTCTTCTTAATAAAATCTCTCTGGAGAAAGCCTGGCCTGCTTCCAGAACAGACCCACCCAGTGCAGCGGCTCCAGAAACTGACAGGCTATCAGGCTGGTGGCCAAGCCGCAGGCTCACCCTGGCCAAGATTTTCCAGGGATCGCGGAGCACTGAGCCTAACCCACCCAGAGCCCCCTGCCTCCGACCTGTTCTCGCTGAATTCCCTTCTCTACTAACGAGGGCCAGAATGTTGCCATATAGTGTGGCAGCTATAACTTGTCTGAAAACTCTGGGCCTTAGGAAAGGCTCCCAGGGGAGATCTCGTAGATTGTTCCCTGGAAATCTGTCACCTAAGATCAGGGAGAGAGCAGAGGCAAACATTCCCACCAATTTACTGATAGTAAAGAAGTGATAATAAACATTTGCTCAGCCTTGTAAATAAAAAAATAGCCTTTCTTTCGAGGCCAGTTGGGATAAGTTCCAAGCTAGAAGAAAAAGAAAGTTTATTTCCTTCATTTTTCCACGAAGAATAACTTGCCTTATGAAAAAATAGAAGCTGGATTCTAGTCCAGACTCTTTCACTCATCAGCTGTTCAACTTCCTTCGCCTCAGTTTCTTAAGCAGGAAATGATACTTCCTAAGGCTTTGTCCAGCTTTATTATGTTCTGATTCTATAATCTGGTCACCAGCTGGACTGGTCAGAATTGTAACTAGGACAGGGTGACCGCAGTCGACTCAGGGCACCAAAATATAGCAGTCACTGAAGGGCATTTGAAATCTTGCGGAAACCACTTGAGTTTTAACACCTAGCTAATAAGAACAATTAGTTTAAATTGAAAGCTGGGAGATGGTATGTGCTTTCTCCACTACCCCCAGGCAAGCTCTTTCCAAGCTTCGCTCTAGTAATACTCTTGAGGTGTCTGAGATCCCCACTGCCCTTTTCCTTTCCCTCTCTGGTTGAGAGTACCTTTAATGCTTATTCCCTTAGGGGAAAAAATTGCTAGTTACCAGAAATTGCTAGCCGCAACTCTGGGGTTGGCCCACGGCAAGACTGTGAAATCTGCCAAGTTTGACTTTGAATCCTCCTTTGGCTCCCTTGCCCCACCTCCAGGGTCCTTTCCTCTGCTCAGTGGTACCTGCTTCCTTATCACTACGGCGGAGAGTCCTCAGTCCCTTTCTCTCCTGCTTCAACAAAATCCCAGAGCCTTCATTCACTTTTAAGACATGTGATGGATAACAGTTTAAATTAGCATCCCTCCCAGGGGTATGTGCATTTTTAAAGGGATCAGTTTCTTAAAACTAAAGGAATAAAGCTCTCATAATACCAGGCATCTGCCATCTGACGGGAAGGGTTTTGTGTTTGTACTCCATGGTATTCCTGACATTATACAAAGGAACCAGTTCCATGCTCTGCACTTTGGGGACCTGGGAGATAGGAAACCTTCCTCCACACCCCTACTCCCTCTCAAACAAAGCAATAAAACAATAACATCCAAAGTAATTCTGCGGATCGATCAGCCTAAGATTCCTTTCTCAGGAGACTCAGCCATCCATGCTACCATCAGGCCATAAATGCACGTCCCTCCACGTGAGGGCAATGAAGTCATCTACATTTAGAATCAGGTGTAACTGGCAGATATCAGAGTCTTTCCTGGGCACAGGATCTTATTAGGGGAGTGGGAAGTGGCTCATTGGGAGACTCTACCGAAGGGTGACTTAGTGGAAAGGGTAATCCACAAGAAGAAAAAGGACACAGAAAGGGGAAGAGGCCCCTGAGGCAAACATAGGATGCAGAGGTAGAAACCTGACCTATCTGTATTACGTGATGGAGTCAAGTAGTTGCCCATTTACATGGGTCTCTTTCTTGGAACCATTTCTCCTCTATACATGGGGCCTATAGGCCTGCCCACTTTGGGGAAAGGTTAATTTGACAGTAACCAGAGTGATTAAAAGGGAGGCTGATAAATGAGAGGATCCAGAAAAGGATGAAGAGGCTAGGGAGAGTTCTTGAAGATGAAGGATGTTTTGCCTAAAGAAGAGAAAGCTTAGAGGAATATGATTACTCTCTTAGTGTCTTAAAAAAACTCTAGAGATCATCAAACCCAATCTCCCATCTACCTCAGGATCCCTTTCTCAGCATCACCTCTTTGGGAACATTTCCTTGAGAATCTGAAGAATCCTCACGGAGAAGAGGACTATATCTCTCTAATAGCATATTCATTCATTGGTCATTGGATAACTATCTCACACCTAGAGTACCAATGACTAAGTTACAGTTTCTAGACTATTCAAAAATCATGATTCTTAGCATCTTTTTTTTGCCTCCTAAAATATCACTGATGTTGAATCATAACAGCTAACATTTATATATTAAGACTTGCAAAGCACTTTATATTATCTAATACCAGTCTCCCAACAATCCTGTCAGGTTGGTGCTATTATGACCTCCATTTTCAGATGGGTAAACTGTGAGAGATTAAGTGACTTGCTCAAGGTCACACAGTTAGTGCCCATTGTAGGTTTGACATAAACTCAGGTCTTCCTGACTCCCGATTCAGAGTTCTGTCCAGCTCTCTATCTAAGATGTCAAGCTGCCCTTGAAGAAATTAATGAACTGAGAATATGAACTGGTTACAGGGTGAATGTGTGGGAGGCAACCAGTGAACAGTCCATGTGTTCCACTGGTGTCCTCTTGATGTCAAGAGAAAATGAGTAAAGATCCCCGGATGTTGGGTGCACCCCTGTGGCAAACTTCTGGAAGGACCTAGACAAGAGTCAGACAAGATGGGCAGAGTTGGATCTTAATCTGTCTCATTATTGGGAATACCTATGTCATTGAGCTCACAGATCAACTAGAATTGTTAAATTATGGCTCCCCAAGGAAGAGAATTAGGATCATTGGGGATAGAAGTCACTGGGAAATGGATTTCAGATTAACATGAGAAAGTCCCTCATCACAGTTACAACCTCCCAAGGTAAAATGAATAGCTGATCCCTAGAGACGATGAATTGCTCACCACAGAACCACTGTATTTTAGAACTAGAAACAGCTCTTGGAGTTCATCTATTCCAGCTTCTTCATTGTACAAATGGGCTAACTGAGGTCCAGAGAAGTGAAATTACTCATCCAAAGTCACGTTTCTGGTTAGTGATGGAGACAGGACCTTAGAACCCAGTTCTATTGATCCAACACTTTATGACACTATCATAAAGAGCCACAATCACCTTTTAGCTCTCTGTGGACATAAAAATCTCTTGCAGTGGGGCTTAAGTCTTGGTTTGGAGCCTGCAAAGACTTTTTTCATGCAGGTTCTATATTGCTCAGTAGCTCTCTCTAGCTGCCAATGTCTTCACAATTAAATAGAATTTATATTGTATTAACTTCTATGTGCACATGTGTCTACACTGATAGAATATGAACTCGAGGGCAAGTATAGTTTCATTTTTGTCTTTGTATAACAAGCACCTAGCACAATGCCAGGCATATAGTAGATACCTAATAAAGGCTTATTTATTGATTAGCACAATACTAGGATAGGGCTGGCTAAGAATAGATATGCCATCATCCTCCTTTCCTTCTGGCTTCTATTCCCTTTCCCATTCACCTCCTTCTCCATCCAACCTCTCAATTCATGTAAACACACATCTCCTTAACAAAAAAAAAACCAATCTCATTAACCAGAGGCCAGATGGCATAGTTGTTATAACTCAAGTCAGCAAGCAATGGTTCAGGTTACTTCTCTCCAGGTTAAGGATAAAGATAATAGGTCAGATGGGTCTTAGGTTTATACTGCTTTCCCACTTAACCCCTTGAGGCCCACACACTGCAGGTAGAGAAGGGATAGACACATTAGAGTCAGGCACTTTAGGGAAGAATGGAGCCTCAGCTGCACTATTCATCCTCTAGAGGTTCAATTCCTTGGATTCAACCAATATTTACTGAGCTTGGGTGTCTTCAGTTCTTCCCCTCCAGGTGCTTATAATCCTGTTAGGGAGATAAGAAATATACACATCAAACAATTAGAGAGAATCTCTAGAGAAAAGTCTCTAATCAGGCAAGTCACATCCCCTCTGTGGATCTCAGTTTCCTCATCTGTAAAATTGGAGGGTTGGACTAGAAGGCTGTTGCAGTGTCTTGTAGCTGTAACAGCCTCGAATTCTCAGGACAGTTTAATAACGGCTTTACAAACAGGTCATTGTTGGGTGATGTTATCCACAGAATATTTCCTTAAGCCAGACTTTAAGGAAGAGGAGGCTATGGGTTGACAGAGAGGACAAAAGGGTTGGGGGAAAGGTGTGTATTCCACGTATGTGTCTAGGGAGAGGTGGACAGCAACACAGGCCCAGAGGAGAACACAAATCTTTGGAGGATGGTAAATGAACCTGGTTGGCTATGTAGTGGGTGGTATGCTTAGGGTTCTTCTGGAAAATGGAGTTAGAATAATGTGATAGAAACAGCACTTTGGACAGAGAGTCCAAAGACCTAGATTTAAACCCTGGTAATACCATTCATTAGCTATATTTATGATATGATCATGAGACCATAAACGTAGAACTAGAAGGGACCTTTTAGCAATCACCTGTTCCAACTCCCCATTTTATAGATGAGAAAACAGAGACTTCAAGAAGTTAAGTGATTTGCCTAAGGCCATAGGGGTAGCAAGTGGAAAGAGGAGAGAAAAGGGAAGGAAATAAACATTTATACATAGCACCTACTACCTACCGAGGTACTGCTTTAAGCACTATATTCTGTGAGGTAGGTGCTGTTATGATCCTTATTATACAGTTGAGTAAATGGTAGCAAACAGAGGTTGTGATCTTCCTGGAATCACATAGATAGGAAGTGTTGAGGCCAGATATGAACTCAAACCTGACTCCAGGCTCAGGACTCTATCCACTGTGCCACCCAGCCTATTGTGCTGAAGATTCAAACCAACATACTCTGACTCCAGATCCCGCTCTTCTGCATTGCATCATGCATCCTCCTCCTTGAGGAAGTCAGTTTATCTCTCTGAGCCTAGTTTCCTGATCTGTATGATGGGGAATCATAATTCTGCCTACCTCAAGGGACTATTGTGAGGCTCAGATAATATGATGATAGTGAGCATTTATACTTCAAAGTCACAAAGCACTTTAAAGTGTGCAAAGCACTTTACATAATTATTTTTCAGCTGATAATGAGACAAAGTATATAAAGTGCTTTAAACTATAAAATGCTACCTAAGTGTGCATTATTATTATTGTAGCTGACCAGCCTGAGACTTTTGGAGGCTATGGCAGGAGGAGGAAGAGAAGTAGCAGGAGCAGTAGCTAAGGGCTATGGGTTTCTTGAGTCAATGGTCATTAGTCATTACTAAGCACTGCTGGTCAGATGACCTGAGATAACAGGACTTGGGCCAGCAGATGAAGAAGGGCAGCCTGGGACTGGTGGACTTGGAGTCAGGAAGTCCTGCTCTTGAATCCTGCCTTTGCCACTGACTATCTGTGTAACCACAGGCAAGTCACTTAACCTCTGTAAGACACAGGCTCTTCATCTGTAAAAAAGTTCTTCAGATGTCTACAGCACCTACTAAGACTCAAACCTTAGGGGATCTTATCAATGTCAGGTGTTATGATTATTACCAGGACTCTGGAAAGATTGAGAAAATCAAATGAGTTCCTTAAACTCATGGCTGCAGGGACCATTTTACAGATGGCTAATCAAGGTAGTCATCAATGACCAACTATCTTTATTTGGGGACTCTTCCAAGTCAGTGTCAGATTTCGACTGCGACCGAAATCTCCTGACTGCCAGACTTGAAGCTGAACCCTCATTTATACTTTCAGAGTAAGGATAGGTGTGAAGACATCATTGTATTCTCTAAAATGTGCATATTCAATTAAATGTGTTTGGAAAAGTGTAATTGTGTGGAAAAAGCACAAGATATTTGTGTCTACTGACATGGATTCCTCTTCTTCCAGGCCAAGTTCAAGGCCTGCCTTCTTTACGAAACCTTCCCTAACCAATTTCTCCCTCCTTAGAACTCTGAGACCAAAAATCCATGAACTTGAATGGGAAAAAAAGTCATATCTTTATCTTTACTAATTTCTATCTGAAATTGAATGTTTCCTTACTTTGAGAAAGTGTCCATAGGCTTTACTGGATTGCCAAGACTGAACTGTCAGACTATCTATGACACAGAAAAGGTTAAGAACCCTGCTATAAAGGGATTGTCTCCATTATTTCAGAGAAAAGAACAGCAGAGGATTTTGTCCTGTGACAAAACTGGCATTTGTGTGTGCAGGGACTATATTTTGCCTTTCTTTGTATCCCTAGGAGTTAGCACAGTGCATGGTTCACAGTAGGCCCTTCAAAAATGCTTGTTGACTGTTGTTGACTATGACCTGACTACTGGAGAGATTTGACTGTCGATTTGCAAATTGACCCAGTACATGATAGCTCTAGACTTAGAAGAGACTAGAGGTCATCAAGTCCATCCTCTTCATTTTACTAACCTGATCAGAGATGTTGGTGGGACTTGCCCATAGTCACATGGATAGTGAGCATCATAGGTGGCATTTGAATCTGAGTCATAGGATGCCAGGGCCAGTGCTCTTTCCATTATATTGTTTCTATGCTCTTCCTTCTTGTCCAGTGTCATAATTTTTCCACTGCTTCTGTTCAGTCAAATCCAATGGGCATCTTGGGCAGCCTGCCTGTTTTCCTCTTCCTTTGAGAGCCTAAGGGTTCTGGAAGGGAAATATGAGCCACATGTTTTGGCTTCACCACAATGCTGTTTGTGTAAGAGCAGTTGGAAGGCCAAGATGCCTTTTAAAACCCTGGATTCTTAGAAACAGGAAGCTGTCTTTGGCTAAGAGTCAATAAGTCTAGCTTCCCATGAGTCCTGGGCTTTGGGAATGGCCATCAAAGGCTAGGAGAAACCCTTCTCTCCTTTTCTCTTGTTGGGCTCCATCTGTAGCTAGAAGGTTCTTTAACTAAATATGACTTTTTCAAATGGAAATTCCCAGTGCAGCACAAATGAGAGAATGATTTCTCAGGAGATGAGAAGATGTGAGACAGACCTCTAACCTAATGTAAGAAGATGGGGCAGGCAGGAATGATGTGGTGTAGATGTTGGGAGTTAGGGGGATTAACATGTAAGTTAAGGGATGATTTTCATAGTACGTATAAAAAAGTCAAGGTTAAAGAAGCATTTATTAAATGTGCTATGCTAAGTGTTGGTCAGGTCTTGGGAAAATGAATCGACCACTCGTCTATGTATATGTTATGTGGCCAGTCCTGTTCTAAGTGCTAAAGGAGAGGATGTGTTCCTGCATTCAAGGATCTCAGTCTACTTGGGGGGAGATAAGACGAACACAAGAGCAGTAGCGAAACCATGTTATAACATGTGGCATAGACCATTAAAGTTCTGGGATGTCAAGGATAGGGGAAGGTCACTGTGGGCTGGAGCCCTCCAGAAAGGCTTCCTGGAGGAAGGGATGCTCTTACTGGGTTTGAGGCATAGGGAGGTTATGGCTCAGCAGAGAGAAGAGGGGTGGGTATTAATAAAGCTTCAGAGGCTATGATGAGCCTAGATACAATGTCCAGGCCTAGGAAAATGCCTGATTGTGATATTGGGGGGTGAGGGTGGAGAATGGGAGTTGGTGGCCCTGCCCCTCAGCTACTCCCAGAGATCCCTCACTCCCTGACATTTTCTCCCTTCAGCAATCAAAGGCTTTTCTGAATCTGCAGTATCCACAGCAGGCTGGCTAATGCAATCAGGCTGGCTGGGTAGCAATAGAAGCTGATTGTTTAATTGGAACAGACATGTAGTTTGGCCCCTAGAGGTCTGGCTGACCCACAGATCTGCACAATGGCCAGACACCAAAGACCTCCGTCATTGGTGCCTGCAAAATCCCAAAGTCTCTAAATCACTCAGGCCCTTGTCCTGAGTAATGCTTCAGAAGAGATTGATCCTTGGGCTCGAAGTGGTGCTGAGATTTTCTTTGTCTCAGGCATCTATCTGCCATTTCTTCTGTTTCTAGATCCAGGGAACACAGTCACTGAGGTTTATTCCAAGGGATTCTTTGTGGCTGATAGTATAAGTATAATAGTGTGAGTATAGAACTCAGATGTGTGCATGGAAGGGTCCCCTACCTCACTGACCTGCCAACTTCATGAGGATCTTTGGTTCCTGTGCATCATGTTAAATCCTTTGGGGAGGCAGCAGGGTGGAGGGAATTGTATAGGTACTTTGACTAAGGAGGACCTGGGTTCCAGGCCTGACTTTGACACAGATTTGTTAAGTGGACCATACATAAGTCACTTAATCACTTAACTAAGATTGTAAGTACATTGATGAATGGAGGAAGTTCCCACTGCAGTATAATATAGCAGGCCTTCCAGTGCCTCCATTAGCGGAGATTGTTGTATCTGGTTAATCTATGGTCTCAAAGACAAGTCCCAGTATAGACCAGTCCCAGGATGGATGGATACATTTTGACAGGGGGAGGCTGGGTTGTTATTGAGGACAGAATAGGGACATGTTGGTAGACATGAAGGAGGGAATGTGGGCCAGAGGAGAGCTCTGACTACTGGAAGAGATAAGACAAGTACTTGAAAATAGATCTGGGGGCTCTGGATGGAAGAACTGGGAGTGGTATTGGAAGACTTGAATAATCTTCTAAATGCACCTGGATTTTGGCAAGTCAGAGTGTGGGTTTAGATACTGGGAGAAGGGTTTTCTTTCTTTCCTGTAGCTGGGATAGCTCTAAGAAGCTCTTAGAATGTTAGGATAATAGAATCATAAATCTAGAGAGGCCAACAATCCAACCCCCTTGTGTTACAGATGAGTAAACTGAGGAACTGAGAGGTCATGTGACTTGCCTGATGTCATGCAAGTAGTAAGTGACAGAGGCAAGATTTGAACCCAGGTGCCCTGAATCAAAAACCAGAGCCCTTTCTACAGTAGTGCCAGGTTGGGAGGCATCTTAGAGATCTCCTAATGCAACCCCTTCACTTGAGAGATGAAGAAAACCAAGCTCAGAGAAGAAAGTGACTTCCAAGGTCAGATGCTTTCTTAGTAGAAAGTCTAATGCTCTTTTCATCACCCCCACTTAGCTCCCTTCCAGGGAGATATAACCTCCCTCAAGAGGAAGTCCAACTTTATTTCCCCATTTGGGTCATAGTAGGTTGGGAAAGCCTTGCTTGTTTTTCTTTTCCCTTGCCTCTCCTTCTCAAACCAACCCAGGACAGACCAAGTGCCTCTCAGCAGCCCTGAAGTAGGCGAGGCTTCTCTTTGGCATCCTTCCCTACTTCACCTGCAGACTTCACTAAGACACCTGGCATTTATCATCCCAGATCTGCTCTTGGCTCCAAGCCCTCACACTGCACACACAAAGAAATTCCCTGCACAGTCCCTGTCCCTACCCCTACCCTCCATCTCCTCAGGATATTAATTAGCTCTTCTGATACACTTACAAGGCTAATCTGGTCATGAAAGAAGGTTGACAGAAAGCTGCTTAAGCAGGAAAAACACATTTTAACTGAGGTCTTCTGGATTTGGCCTTTGTCTAACCCTTTAGTGATTCTGATAGGAAGGAGGTCAGGTGGGAGGAAAGGACGTTGACAGGTTAGGAAGTAACGGGCAGTTGAGAACCAGGAAGGACCTTGGGTTGACCTTGAAGACTCTCTCTGTCTTCATATCTATGACGTATATAATAGAGCTGAGATCCTGCTGGGGATTGTGGATTCATAAACAAGATCACTGGGAATGTGAACTTTGTACAGCTAATACCCTAAATGAAGGAACCTAATGACAATTCCATGTCACTAAACATTTTCCTCTCAACAAACAGCCTCCAACAGCTGCCCCTCAGCATCTGTTTTCCAACATTTCTGCTGCAATAGGTCCACTTTCTGGAAATAAAATCCACTGTTGAATGTACACATGTGGGAAGCAGGGGGAGAAACTTCAATCTCATAAATTGGTAGTCCTTGCCTTTAACAGGTAGCTGTTTTTGGGTTTACAAACCCAAATTGTCAAATTGTGGGTTCTAAATTTCTTCCAGCTTTAAGAATCTGTAAGTTCTTGCCTCCTATGGGCCTCTAGTATACAAGTTTACATTCAATAACACCTATACTTATGCTCAAACAAGATGAGCAAGATCTTAGTAAATCTGAGTTAAATGAGAGAATACTGAATGAGTGTCAGATCTTATAGACTACTATTGGATATCTAGTTGTGAACTTCACAAAGTAGGTTATAATAGGATCTGCACCTAGAACCAGAGGTTAGAGGTTACCTTGTCCAACCCCCTTACTTTATTATTGATGAGGACACTTAGTCCCAGAGATCTTAGAAGAAGAGACTTACCCAAAGTTACGAGCTTATCTAGTAGTCAAATCTAGAGCTAGAACCCAGGACCACACCAAATGCAATGTCAGGTCATCTAAGTAGTAAGTAGCAGAGTCAGAATTTAAACCCAGGATCTCTGACTCAAGGTGTAGCATTCTTTCCATTGCACTACACTGACTTTTGAACATGTGCCAGTGGTAAATAGTAACAGCCTTTGCCATACTTATCTTCCTTCTGTCTCCAGGGTCTTCATTGACTCCTTTCCTTCTTCTTCCTAATAGTCACTTATATAGACATTGTGCAGGGATGTGCTGGAGCCCGCTCAAACCAGCTTGCAAGAAACAATTGTTAAATTTTCAGTGTAAGCATTCAGAAATCTGCAGATGCTCCCTTAATGTTTTATTGATTTCTAGACTTAAGACAGTGATGGAGAAAATGTTAATAATGTAGATAATATCTAAAAGTATGCATAGGGTATATTTTTTTGAGAGCCACTTGTTAAATATCTATAAGCACACACTACCTTTATGATTTACAAAATACTTTCCACCCAACCACCTTGTGAAATAGCTAGCAGTAACATTCTTATCCCCATTTTAAAGAGGAGGAAACTGAAAAAGGTGACTTGACTTGTCTAAGGAGGTCACAGCTAGTATGTATAGCAATAGTGATTCAAAACTAAGTTTCGCTCATGCCAAATCTGGTGCTCTTTCTATTATGTCACTGAATTTCTCCTTTTCTTCCATCCTAAATGATTATCCCTTGGCCATGTCCCTTCCCTCAAGCTACCAAATAATCTCTTTCTTCCCTTTCGGGACAAACCTCTTGAACAGATGATCTACATCCCTGGTTTCAACTTCTTTACATACCTTCCTTCTATTCTCAAAGAGCCTCCTCTCCCCTCCCTCACCACATCCCATGACTCCTTCCCCCATTTGACTTTAGAATTCTGGGTTGAGAGGGTGATGGTGCTGATTGCCAGGGTCCCCTTTAGGCCTCAGAAGCTTGCTCTGTGCTTTCAGGCAGCCAGTCAAACAACCAATAAGCATTTATTAAATGTCTGCTATATGGCAGGCATTATGGGTACAAAAATGAAAGTCTCTACTCTCAAGGAACTCACATTTTACTGGGATAAAATATATGTCTAAGGGGAAGAACTATAATAGCCTGAACCAAGCTTGAGGAAGGAGAATGTTGCCACTGTGCAAAAGAAATGACATAAGGAAAGCTACTATATCCCATTGAGACACTGATTACCTCAGAAATGTCCATTGGAGAATGAACAAAATGAGATGAATATCTAGCTCAGGTTTCAGCCAGTCAGAGACAATCAATTATCGCTTTTCAAATGTGGTGTTTTTTTTTTTTAATACTTCTACCATTTACGTCAGTCAAAAGGAATTTTCCCTTAAGTAGAACTCAAACCTTTCCTAGTGTCATTCAAATTTTAATGAAGGATCCTTGTATTTTAATCCTGTTCTTAATTCATTAGAAATAGAGGAGAATTTAAGAGACCATCCAGTCCAATCCCCTCATTTTACTGGTGAGGAAACAGGACAAGACAAGGAAAGGGACTTGCCCAGGGTCACACAGTGAGTTAGTTATAGAACTGGGAATAGAACTCAGTAGTTTTTTGTGCAAAATAGGTGTGCAATAAGTTTTAGTTGGATAAAGAGAGAAAAAATTGAATCTTTTGCCTCGATTTCTAGACGTGTTTTTCTACTATTGCAAGGTATCTCCCAAATGCATTCTGATTCCCTTTAGAAATGTCTTCTAAGTGAATAAATAATAACAAAAAGAATATATCACCTATTTTCTATGTGAAGAATCTTATTAGGAATTCATATAATCTTACAATGAGAACTTGGGGGTCATCTAATCCAACATCTAATCCAGTGAGGGAACCCTCTCTACTATATCCCTGCAGATACTCATCCAGCCTTCTACTTATATATTTCTATTGAAGGGGAACTCAGTACTTCTTGAGACAGCCTTTGTTGGATATCTTTAACTCTTAGAAAACTCATATTAAAATTTACCTTGCTATAAATTCAACCCAGTGCAAATTTAGTGACATCTTCACTTCAAATGTCCATATGGACTATTTGTGCCCAATCTGTGGGTAGTCTTTTTCAAGCTTGCATTGGTCTGATCAGGAACAGTCAGACGCACTGTACCTTGACCCCAGCATAGCAATGTCATTTTGGTCCTCTTCAAGAATGAAGGACAACAACCACCATATTTACTCCCTTCTCCATATGTCAACACTTTAGCTACTTGAAGTGAACCCTTAAGCCCTTTTGAGCCTTCCTTTGTCTTTGACTATCCCTCCATAGTTCCTCATACTCCCAGATGTTCTCCTCTGCATATACACTTGCTTGTCAATGTTAAAAGGGGAGCCTCAGACCCAAGCACAATACTCCTGGTCCCCTCTGACTAGTGAAGACTGCAAGAGGACTATTACCTCCCTTGTTCTGAAACTTAGGCTTCCATTAGGACACCCAGTGTTGGCCCCCATTGAGATGACTATTAGTTAAAATCTCTTTTTCATACCAATTGTGGTCTAGCCAATCCCACAACTGACTTTTGTAACCTAAACGAAGGACTTTTCCTTGATTCTTTTCAAATTTCATAAGAGTTTTTCTAGCTCTTCAGAATTCTCATGAATCATGATCTGTGATGATATTAACCATCTCTCTAGATTTTGCATCATCTGCAGATTTAAGAAGTTGTGTCCCATAACAGAAAATTTTCTGGCTATAAAAACTAATGTAAAAAGAGTGCTGGATTGGAATGATTGGGCATATGTTTAAATTCCAGCTCCATCACTTAATATCTGTGTAAAATGAATGAGTTGATCCTTTCCAATTTACATCTCATGGCCCCATAACCAAGTTGGCTACTAGAGATGGTTTACATGTGGATTTGAAAACATAGCCAGGCTTAGGGTTTCACCAGTAAAATGGTGATAGTGTCCTAAATTAGAAAGTTGATTTGACATAGTATAGTAGAATGAAATCTAGACTTGGGAGTCAAGAGGCATGGATTTTAGACTTGTTTTTGGTCAATAATGTTTGGGATCTTGGGCAAGTCATTTTATTATTTGTGTTGTTATCTACCTCACTCCAATGTAAGGAAATGATGATATGAAAGGCATTATATGCATAAAGTGGTAAGGGATTATTACAACCACTATAGGATTGTAACAAAATGTTGGGGGATGACATATATTTGTTCTTGCGCCATGATGTGATATCTATTTATTTTACTTATATGGCCTTTGGACATCACCCAGGTGGGAAGGGCATTTTCATCTTGAAATTTCCAACCTTTGTCACAACTCTAAAGAACTTGTTCAGGAGAGGGCTTTGGGTCAAATGGGAACATTTTCCTATCTGACAAATACAGGAAGCAAATATAGATACAATCTACTTTGGTGACCGCTAGCTATTTGGAGTTTTTTTTTTCATTGCTTCCCCCTTAATTTATGTGTGTGTGTGTGTGTGTGTGTGTGTGTATGTGTGTGTGTGTGTGTATATCTATATCCATATCTACCTAAATTATTTTTTCCTAATGGAAAATTTTTCTTCCAAGAGAAATTAACTTTTAACAAAGAAGTCCAGTTTGGCAAAGCTCACTCTTATTAATAATTTGGAGCATTCTTTCTTACGGTTTTTGATAGTTTGCATTTCTTTTTCTGGTAATTATATGTTCCTATCTTTTGACCACTTATATTTTGAGGAAGAGCTATTATTCTTATATATTTGTATCAGTTTTACCAGAGATATTTGATATAAATGTTCTCTCTTCTTAGTTGATAGGTTTTGTTTCATCTTTTGGCTGCATTGATTTTTTTCCATACAATAGATTTTAATTTTATATAATCAAAACTTGTTTTCTGTGCTCCCCTCTATCCCTGGCTAAAGAATTTGTAACTGTAAAATATACCTTCTTCCATTCTCCTGTAATTATTTTTTTGATGATGTAACCTCCCCTTTCCTTCCCTCCCTTCATCCTCTCTTTCCTTCATATTTGGGTTGCATATATTATTTGAAGGTTATTTGTGGCTTATCTGGTATAAGGCTGGTCTAAACATAATTTTTGCTAAGTTGCTTTCCAATTTTACTAGAAGCTCTTGCTAAATAAGTAATTCTTGCCCAGTAGTTTGGCTAAGTTCTTGGATTTTTCAAAATCTAGGCTAACGTATTTTATTGTTTCCTGGTCTTGCTGACCTTATCTATACAATTGATTGACTTGTCTATTGTTTAACCAGTACCAAATAGGTTTGAGATTTACTGATGAATAACATAGCTAGCACGGTCAGCTTCATTTCTTTCTTTTTTTTCTGTTTCTTCCTTTGAGAGGCTTGACTTTTTATTCTTCCATATGAATTTTATAATTGTTTTGTTTGGTTCTGTAAGTAGTCATTTGGCAGTTTGATAGGTTTGGCACAAAATCCTTAAGTTAATTTAGGTAGTATCCTCAATTTTACTTGATTACATCACCCAATCATGACCAATAAAAAGTTCTATAATTTTTTTTGTCTTTTCTATAAAGTATTTTGGAATTGCATTCAAATGTAAGTCCTGAGTGTCTTGATAGGTTCACTTGCAGGCATTTTAAGTGTTTTGTATTTATTTTGAATAGAATTGCTTTTTCTATCTCCTTCTACTGTTTTTTGTTACTAAGACATGGAACTGTTGATTATTTTTGTGGGTTTACTTTCTATCTTGTTAATTAACTCCGCTTACCCACTTAACTGCAGATTTCTTTTCCTCCTTCCTGGTTAAGCCCTGCTAGAGCCAAAATTATGTCGGGAGTCAATACCTTTAGCTCTTCTTTTGGAAATCATCATTCATTTTGAGTACTACCCTCAACCTTGCACAGCCCTCCCTCACTCAAAGCAAAGTCAAGTGCAAGTCATGTCATTATTTCTCTGATGTCATGGTCTACTTCGAAAATGAAGGAAGAACACAGACACTCATAAGAGGGGGATCAGGATGGTAAGGGGAAGGAAGATCACATCACAGGAGGGATGATGGAAGAAATTAGGAATGCTTTGTCTGGAGAAGAGAGACAAAAAGTTGTTGCACGGAAGGATGCTTAGATTTATTCTGCTTGCCACTGGAGGGCGGCACTAGAAGTGATAACAGCAATCATAACAATAAAATAACTAATATTTATACAGTACTTACTAATTCCCAGGCACTGTGCAAAGTGCTTTACAATTTTTATCTCATGGGATCCTCACAACAACTCTGTGAGGTAGATGTCATTATTATTCCTGTTTTACAGGTGAGGAAACTGAGGCAGAAGTTAGTGACTTGCCCAAGCCCATGTAGCCAGTAAGTGTCTGAGGGCAGATTTGAACTCAAGTCTTCCTGACTCCAGGCCCAGTGCTCTATCTTCTGTGCCACATAATGAGTCCAGGTTGTAGAGAGACAGGTTTAAGTTTGATGTCAGTGTAGCAGAGCCCTCCCCACCCCCACTCCCCCAATCCCTAATAATTAGAATTGATGAAAAATAAAGGGCTACTTTGGAAGGTAGGCTGGACAGTCACTTGTTGGATGCTTTATAGAAGGTGCTTTTGCTCAGATATGGTTTGGACTTGTCCCTGAGGTCCTTTGAGATTCTGTGATTGTGTGATCCTGAGGGAGGTAATTCCTGACAGGTGCATGAGTGGCCATGATGTCAGTAACATAGCAGACTCCAGTCGTAGCCTGAACTTCTTTATTCCAAGCAGAGGAGGTAAATAGTGCCTGCAATAGATAAGGTGCTAGGCACTGTGCCCTCAAAGTCCTTACAATATAGTTGGATAGACAAGATTAACATAAGAAAATTTAACTAACCACAAATTTTAAAAATGCCAGTGTGCCTGTACCTGATTAATGGCAGAATGTATGGATACTAGATGTTTTCTGTAGGAGGTCAGAGGAAAATGATAGAGATAGTCAGAAAGGAGAAGGAATTTTATCTGGGACTTTCAGGAAGGGTAGAAAAAAGCACTAAGACTTAGAATCTGGGACCAAGTCCAGATATGCCACTAATTAGCTATTTGACCATGGACTTACCTCTCCACTTCTCTAGCACTTAGCTTCCTCATTTATAAGATGCAAGGGTTGGATGAGATGGCTTCTGAGGCTCCTTTCAGCTCTATCAATTTATTTATAAATGTGTTTATGTATTTATAAATATAAATTTATAAATTGTATGCAGATATAATGGCAAGAGGATCGTTAAAGAGACCCCTGTTAAGTCCCTCTACCTCTAAAATTTTGTGGCGATGATTACCTGCTCTGTTCCTTTGAATTCACCCTATTTCCAGCTATTTTAGCCATGTCTGCCAACATAGCTCTTTTTTCCCCTCTAAGATCAAGCATACCTCTTGCTTGAATGCACCCTTTGCTGTTCTCATAAGGTATGTTATGGAATAGAATCGACACAGTAGGGGGTTCCAGGTGTTTGCTGTCTCTCTGGGGCTATGCTGCCTGTCAGTCTGTGTTGTTCCAACTCTCTGTGTACACACATCTGGCTTCCGATAGTCAGTGTATCTGGAGAGAGGCAAGAGAGGGAACCAACCAACTGTGTGTGTTATGGTTAGTGATAGAGCCCCTTTGGCAGAGAAGGACAAGTAGAAAGCTACAATTTTGAACTTCTACCACAGAGGATAGTGATTTGTTAGCTTAAGTAAGACACATACCTTTATTACAGGTGTTATGATGGCAAAGTGTTGACAGATTACAGGCCTCTGCTGTGAAATGCAAACATACTTAGGAAAATTCAAATGCATTGTCTTTGACTTTGGATTCTTTCAAAGCATCCAGCATGAAGAAGCACCTTATCTATAGTCATATTCAACCAATGTTTGTTGAATGAATGAATGAATGAATGATAGCCAATGAAAACTTTAAGGAAGCTGGGCAACCAAATAAATGGTCATCCTTTACAGCAGAAGAATACATGAATAGCTTGGTCCCACATGATTTGGGGACCTCTACTTACCTCCTAGGTTTGTGGGTTGTTTTGGGTCAGCCATTATTTAAACTTCTGGCTTGAGCCCCTACCCAGGGTGTTCTTTTACAAACTAAATCAGATATGATGCTTTCCACCTCTGCTGCTTGCTACCTGGGTGACCTTGGGAAAATCACTTACCTCTCTGGCCATTAGGAAAATGAGTAGATGGCCTTTAAGGTCTTTCAGAGTTCTAAACTTATGAACTATGAAAGGGAATGAAATTATTAATTAATTAGATTAATTAATTAAAGGGAATTTAATTTAAATAGGATAGTAAGGTAAATCCAGCATATTGAATTATGGAGCCATTCTTTAGGTACCTGAATATATATATATAATATACACATATATTATATATATATATATAGCTGCTATCATAAGATTTCTTTTATAATAGAAAGGAAGAAAATGGAACAAAAACAGAGTATCACAGAAATATATCCTAGGGCAAATGAAACAGACTTCATGACAAAGTAACTGAAAAATTGTATAAAATAATGACGAAATTTAGAGCAGTTGAACAAATGAATTTATATATAAACAAAATGACACGCCCTCTTGGATGAAGCTAACCACACCAATCAGACTGAACATTCAGGATTTTTTTTTTTAAGTCAGGCACTTTTACACACTCAAACAGCATAACTATTCCCACCAAATTTCTCATGGGACCATTTGCTCCCAAATCATTATTTGCTCCCAAATTAATTTCCCCTTTGTCCAGACAGGGGAGGGGACAGAGTGTAGTGGAGGGGACAGAGTGTAGTGTAGGGGATAGAGTGATTCTAAACCAATAGAATGGATCAGCAATGGCAGCCTCTCTGTTGAGGGAATTTTTATTCTTATTGTAGTAGAAAATCTTGAGTTTGCTGAGTTTTCTGAACTCATCTTGCTCAGCTCCCAGAGGAACTTTTTTTTTCAGAATGGTAAACAGAAAGAGCATTGTCACTTCTCTTCTTTCATTTTTGGGGGTCATGAACATTTGTTTGTGTGTGTGTGTGTGTGTGTGTGTGTGTGTGTGTGTATAATGGGGACTTCTGCATGCCCCACCCCCCAGTTGTACTAAATAGGCAGGCCACTGTCTGTTTCCCTGACAGTCAGCAATTAAGCATTGCTGAACTAGAGAAACTAAACGTATTCCCTTTAGACACATGGTGGGCATAGTGGAAAATATGCTGGATTTAGAGTTAGACAAACTTATACTGAATTGCAGCTTTACTGTGATTTTTGGGGGCAAGTCACTGAATCTCTCTGAGTCTCAGTTTCTCCCAGTAAGACAAAAGAGGTTGGATTAGATGACATCTGAGGTGTTTTTTTTTTTCTTTTTCAGCTCGAGGTCAGCACTGGGTATGCAGGATGCCAGATTCATTTAGTGTACCCCTTGCCTGGCAGCAGCTGATGTCAAGGCCCTACACCCTATGGCCCCTTCCTCACTTAGATCTGCTTAGTACTTTTTTCTCCTATGTTCCTGGTCGGGTGTTGAGGGAAGGAAGGTACAGAACATGGAGTCCCTAAGGGCTGTATTGACAATGTCCGTCTCCCACAGCTAAGGGCCTCTTGTCGCAGTAATCGGATCTGACTTGCAGCCAGCACAGGGAGCAGAAATATATTAAAGTCAGTTGTTGCTATTTTTAAACGCCCTCTCTCCCCAAGTGCCACCTCACTCTAAACACAGCAGGGGAGATGGGCTCAGATCTGAGGTCTGTGAGCAGAAGCTCAGCATTGGCCTCTTGTAATCATCTCACCCCCTCTCCACTCTCTTTCTCCAGCACCTTTCAAAATGGGACCCCAAGCACTCTCTCTCTCTTTCTCTCTTCCCTCTCCCTTTCCCTCTTATTTCTCCCTCTCCCTCTTCTCTTTCCTTTTTCTCCTTTTCCTCTCCTGTCATCCTACCCCTTCTCCCAAAGCTTCAAGTTTGTTGTAGCTCAAGCTGGCAGCCAGACACAGGGACTCATCTGCCCTGGCCTAGGCCTCTGGAGTACTTCAGAGGCTCCCAAAGGAGCCTAGGACCATATTTCACCCCTTGCCTTAGACAACTGGTAGCAGCTTATGGTTGCCTGTCAAATTCTTAAGACATGCCCTAGTCAGCACATTTTCAAATCCCCAGGCTGCGGCAGAGAAAAGCATTCCTGTCAAATGTCACTGTGTGGAGCCCCATTATGTGTGCTGCTGCCAGGGACGTCTTAGGCAGCAGCTTCATTAGAGACATCGGTTTCCTACAACTCACTTTTTTTTACCCCTGGTAGCAGATGAACTCCATCACTAGGTCTATTTTTTAAACTCTTGAGCTATCAGTTGCTAAGGATCATAGACTTTGTGCTGAAAGAGACCTCAGAGGCCATTTAGTTCACCCCTCCCCCATTTTACAGATGAACAAGGCCCAATCCCTTCAAACAAAGTCACATAGACAGTAAGTGACTGAGTTGGGATTCAGATTCAAGCTCCATGACTCCAGTTGTGTCCAGGCGTCTGCCCATTTCTCCAAACTGCCTTCTTAGCTCAGAGCTTGAGGAAGATTGAATTCTTCACTGTGAATAGCCTGAGAACAAAGCAGGCAGGTCCTTGTCCCTGAAGAGTCAAGGGTCACTTTGCGGTTTGTATTCCACATGCCAGGAAGGGAGTTAAGAGACTTGAGCTTGGACCTAATACCTGCATGAATGTACTTTTAATTTAATTTTAAGTTTTTCAACAATCATTTATTTTCTCTTCCATCCCCCAGGATTAAACGAGATAATATCTGTAAAGAGCTTTACAAAACCTTAAAGTGTTGTATAAATGCTAGCTATATTGTTATTGTGATTATTATTAAACTTCACTATATAATCATATTATGACACATTATATAATTGGTTACTATAATATTATTATTAGTGAACATTAATATATTATAGGTATAATCTTATAAAGGCTAGCTGTATTATTGTTGCTGTTATTATGCCTAGCTATATAATAACAGCATTATTAATTATAATTAATAATTAGATCATTAAATTGATTAAAATAATATCAATAATTAGTGTATATAAATTATAAAAATGCTCTTATTATAAATGCTAGCTATTTTAGTATTATTATGCCTAGCTATATATTGATTTTAATTAACTATTAACATATAATTGCTTATAACATTGCTAATTATAATTAATAATTATAACAGCATGGTTATTAATTAATATTGATAAATTATAAATTCAATATTATAAATCTTAGCTATATTAATATTATGCATGGCTATATAATAATAATTATATATAATGTATCATAACACTATTGGCGATAATTGATTATACTATATAATTGGTTATTATAAAAATATTAATAATTAGCATCACGAAATTACAAATATAGCCTTATTATAAGTGCTAGCTGTATTGTTGTTGTTTCTGAGAGGTGTGTTGGAAAACACAACATACGTAAGAGCCTAGATTCTTAGATGTAGTGCTTAAAGTGACCTAGAAGGCTGTATAGTTCAACCCTCTCATCTACACTTAGGATCAGACGGCCTGATTTCCGAACTCTTTACTTGGTCAGGACAGCCAGGGCTGGTAGCCCTTGTAAAGAGCTTTGCAAACCTTAAGTTGCTACATGAATGTTAGCTACATTTTAAAAAAATGAATGCTATTAGCAATTTTTGTAGTCATTTAGTCAGAGGAATAATGAAGCTCTCCAGTCCTCTCCTCTTCTCCCTTCGCCCTTCCCCATCAGTGTTCCAGGGTCTCTTTCTCTAGACCCTCCCCTACAATTAACCCATCACCAAGTGCTTATAAAGTACCTCCTATGTGCCAGGCACAGGGGACCAAAACACAAAAATGATGTGTTCCTGCCCCCCCAAAAACTTACATCTTTTTGGAGAGAGAACACATGTACACATAACTGTGTAAAATACATGCAAAGCAAATATAGGGTAATTGGGGAGAGGAGAGGTAAGAGCAGCAGAGGCGATGAAAGGCCACGTACTTTGGACCACTCCCCCTTATGGTTTGTAGTGCTTTGCACCAGATGCAAAAAATTCCTAGCTTTTCTGGGCTCAGCCATGAGTGACCTCAGGGAAGTCACTTCTCTCTGGGTCTGTTTCTTCCTCACTTCTCACTCTAAATGCAATGGTTCCTTCTCATTTAGAACAGCTATTTCTTATACACCCCCACCCTCACACACTCCTCCCAACCAAAGAGCTCAAAAATGCTTCTTTTATGTAAATCTCCTTTATCAATCTCATAGAGGCCAAGCACGAGTCATTGGGACAAGAAAGAGTCCTCCAGCATTTGGTTTAAGTCAAGTTTATTGTCAAAAGGGACCAGTTCTTGAATGCAGCCTGGCAAATACTTTTCAAAAATCTTTCAGCCCAAATAATGCCAAGCTGGAGCCCGGCCCGATGTGCTTATGTTTAGAGTGGAATCTAGCAGGCTTAGAGGCCTTTTTGGAACTCTTCCAAGGGGGCCAAGGAGCTAAAGGATGAAAAAAAACCCTTGTTCTAATCTATAGCCACCTGGGCAACCCTTATTAGTAGAGGAAGAGGTGGCAGGATTTGAGGGGCACTGGGAAGGAAGGCTCTCTCATTCCAAAACAGATTGGTCACTGGCCTGTAATAAGGTCTTCAATTTCATCATTAGAGAGTCGTTCCTTTGGATTAACAAGTGTCCTGGGAGAGAAAATAACATCACCACCACCACCAATACTGATGATGATAAAAATAATACCTTACTTCTAGAACCACAGGCTAGAGAGATAGAATTCTAGTCCAATTCTCTCATTTCATTGTGGAAGAAACTTCTACCCAGAAAAGAAAAATGACTTTCTCAAGGTCAAAGCTGTAATACTAATGATAATAATTGACATTTTGATAGTGTTTCAAGGTTTGTTTTACATGACCCTATCTCATGTGAACCTCATAGCAGCCCATTTTACAGATGGGAAAACAGTTGTGGAGAGGATGAGGTCACTATTGCTGTTACCTTCGCTCTCATCCAATTAATAAGACACAGAGTCTAGGGTGCAATCCAGGCCTTCTGACTCTAAATCTGGTGCTCTTTCTTCAACACCAACCTCTACTCCTCATATGGTTCTTAACGGCTTACAGTTTCCAAAATGCTTTCATATAGATGATCTCATTTCATAGCCTACTGGTGCTAAAAGAGGCCATAGAGGTCAACTAGCCACAAGAAACCTGTGAGATAGGTTTTTTAATTTTTTTTTATTATTCCCATCATACAGATGAGTAAACTGAAGCCCAAAGAGGAAAATAAATTGCCTAGATTCACATAGCTAGTAAATAGTAGAGCCAAAATTAGAATCCAATTATCTTGAATCCCAATCTACTGGCAACTAGACTGGGGCATCTAGGTAGTACCATCTTGCATAGAGTGCCAGGCTAGGAGTCAGGAGAACTCATCTTTGTGAGTTCAAATGTGGTCTCAGACACTCACTCCTTGTGTGGCCCTGGGCAAGTCACTTAACCCTGTTTGTCTCAGTTTCCTTATCTGTAAAATGATCTGGAGAAGGAAATGGAAAACCATTCCAGTATCTCTCCCAAGAAAACTGCTTAAGGGGGGGTAACAAAGAGTCAGATGTGACTGAAACAACTCAATAACAACAACCGATCTAGTGATTTTTCTACCATACTAGCTCTTTTCAACTCTCGTGCTAAATAGACTACCAGGTTTAAGAAGTCTGCTAAGGCTGCTTCACACATTGGTGTAAAGCTGTTTATCATGTTGCTTTCTTCCTAACATGCTTCTAAAATCCTCACATTAAAGGATTATTTTAAATAGCATTGGGGGTGAGAGATAAAAAAGCAGTTATTTTAGAGTATGAGATCCCATGTTGGTAGGGCAGTTGCTGGGGGAGTAGAAATAGGGGAGCTTGGTAGCCAAAGGGCAGCATGAATGATGGTGGGGTTTAGTGGAAAAAGATCTGACTTTAGAGTCGGGAGACTCTATTTCAAGCCATAGCTCCAGTAACACATTAAGTGTTTCGCACAGTGGATAGGACACTTGAATTGGCGTGAAAACTTGGGTTCAAACTTCACTTCAGATATTTATTAGCTTTGTGAGTCTCAGGGGAGTGCTGGTACTGGATGGAATAAGAAACAGATTGTTAAGTTTTCAGCGTGAGCATTTACATCAACTATGAAGCAGGGCTTAATTTATTGTTTTATTGGCTGTTTAGCAAAAAAAAAAGTGATGGAGAAAATATTAATAACTAATTAAATGTAGAGATATCGTTGTGCTTTTATGGAGAGTCATTGGTAAGCATTTACCTTGTTTGTGTAAACCTGTACAAGTCACAAATTTACATTGTCTACATTGTATCATTATTTATTTTGCTAAATATTTCCCAATCAAATTTAAGCTGGCATTTGGGAGTATTGTGGCAGCATGTTTGATACCTCTAGACTAAAGGGTAATGGAGAAGGACATAGAGCCTATGAAATGGATGATAAAAACAAAAGCAGCTAAAAATGAAAGAAAAGGTGAATTGGTTGTGAGACGAGAGGAGGGATAACGAATGAACAGCTCTCATGCTCTGTGGGTATCCCCACAAGGTCAGGAGTTCTCGAAAAATGTTTCTTGCCCTTTAGGTAGAACTTCAGTAGAGGATTTATCAGAGGACATGAATGAAAATTGAAAGAACCCTGTACAATGAGAGGCAAGGACGGGTTGTGACCTGTATCTCTGGAATTGCTGCTATTGAATTGTTTCATTTGTGTCTAATTCTTTATGACCCATTTGGGGTTTTCTTGTCAAAGATATTGGAATGTTTTGCCATTTCCTTCTCCAGCTTATTTTACAGATGAAGAAGCTGAGGCAAACAAGATTAAGTGACTTGCTCAGGGACACACAGCTAGTAAGTGTCTGACACAGGTTTGAATTCAGGTCTTACTGATTCCAGACCTGGCACTCTATCCACTGTGCCATCTAGTTGCCCATTGATCTCAGGATACCATAGGGTAGCCATGTCTAATTGATTCATGTGTATACATCCTTCTGTATTTTTCCCCCCAATTATAGTTGGAGGACAGGAACTAAGTCTTCTTCTCTTGTATCTTTCACAGGGTTGGGCACAGAGTGGCTGATTAACAAAAGCTAATTAGTTTGATTTGTGGGCCAGGTAAACCAGAAAAAGAGTTGGACACTTCTAGCTGACAACGCATACTTCCCTATGCAGGAAGATCAAGGTTGAATTAGAGGGAAATGGGTTGATGGGCAGCATGGCATGGTGGACATAGCATTGGACAAGCAGCTGAGACCTGGACTCAAATGCTGCCTCCGCTGCTTACTAGTTATGTGACTCTGTGCAAGTCTCCCTGTGCCTCATTTTCCTTATCTGTAAAGGGAGGGATTCGATCTGATCCTTGTAGCTTTCACTCTATTATATGGGCTATTTCCTCTTTTTCTTCCATCACTAGGGGAAAGGAGATAGAGAAAATAGCTTACTCAGAATTTAGCAGCCATATTTCTTATGATACTCAGTGGCTCCCACTCTAGATCAGTAAAGCAGGGAAAGTGTGGTGGGTGGAAAGGTCTGATATATGAGAATGAAGAATAGTTTATTTGGTTGGGGGCCAATTTCCCCTACTAAACATTTCCCTTTTATGCTACCACAGCATTTTAAATGGAAATCATCAGCTTATATCCCAGCCTCAGGAAGGCAGCAGGAAAGCATGTGTGAGACCTGGGGTCCTAATCTAATCGAGAAACCCTGCTGGGACTCTAAGAAATCTAAGTATGGCTTCTTTCTTATTCATGGGCTATGGGCTGAATAATTACTGCTTGGTAAACACACTGCCAGAGTACTGAATATGAAAGTGAAGAGGCTGCAGACAGTGTAGGCATAAATGAGTAAAAGGTGAAAAAAGGGAAAGAAAAATGGAAAATAGATGAAGCTCTAAATGTTTTTGTTTTTTTCAGAGGCGCTAAGGAATACCCCAATGTGCCTTCCCTGCCTCTTCTCAAATACTCCCCACTTCCACTGAGTATCTACAAAAACTCCTTTTCAGTTAACCGAAGACCATGATTCCTGTTAAACTCGCATAGATGTGGGGGTGGGGGTGGGGGTGGGGGAAAGGGATTGGGGAGGGTATTGTACTTGATCATCTCCTTTCTTGATATGTTATCCTGGTTCCCTGACATTACTTCCCTCCCATAGCTTATGCTTCAGTCAAACTAGAATAACTTTCTCTCACTTTTCTCCATACCTTTGTTCTGATTTTTTCCTGTAAGTCTAGAATGTGTTCCCTTTCCATCACAACCCCTGAATTCTTCTTTCTAAAATCCTACCTTTTTTACAAGATTCAGCTCAGATGTCACCCTTTCCATAAAGCCTTCCCTCAGTTCCTGTTATAAATGTTCTCTGCTTCCTAGGCATGAGTCCAACATTTTGTTTATACCTCTCATATACTTATCACATGTGCTATGTATTTACTTATGTATAAGTCTTATGTCACCCACTATTAAAGGATAATCATATAGTTGGAAATTTAGAGGCAAAGGGGACCTCAGAGGTTATCTTGTCCAACAGTTTCATAACAGAAAACTGATGACCATAAACATAGATGTAGGGTTGGAATTAATCTTTACTGTTCATCAAACCAACTTCTCTTATTTAAAGGATGAGGAAAATAAGTTCCCGAGAATATAAGTGACTTACTTAAGAGCACAGAGGTAAAATGAATGAATGAATTCTGGAAATTCACAGGGATGACAAGTAGAGTCATAGGGTAAATGATTGACATGTTCACTTCAGGAGTAGTAATACTTATGTGATTAGCTTCCAGAGCTAGGGCTGTAAAGGAGGGGAGGGATATATATGTGTATATGAAGGGTGCTTGTGGCCTGATGATGACTAGAGAAGCAGTCATGGTGGATCTGAGTTGGGCTAGATATGGAGAACTCTCACCAAGCAGGAGCCCAGGGCCCCAGGACAACACCTTGTCCACAGTGCGCATTCAAGACAGGTTTCATGAATTTAATTGTATTTTCTGGCTTGAGGGAGCATGATGGCAGATACCATGATGGAGCCCAAGGAATATCATGGAAAGGTAGGAGGGAGAAAGGGGAGATTGGAAACAGTAACATTGAAATTTGTTGCCTTTTAATATTTCTGAAGGCCAATTTTGAATGGAAAAGGTGGGAGAAATTCAGGAACTCAGGGAAACTGAGTAAGTAAAGAAGGTCATTTATAGGACTTCTAACTGTTCTAGAGGTCTAGTAGCTAGAGGCAGGCTCCTCTGCTTTCTGCTTCTGGCACTTTGACTATGCTCTCATTTTTTGTTATTTATTTTTATTTGAAAATGTGTTTTTTTACATTATAAATATTTACAGATTATTCCCACTTCATAACAAAGTAATAGAATTCAGTAGAACTAAAAAGACTTTGACCTCGTCTGAAAGTACATGGAACATCATATACTTGTAGCACCCCACCCCTTTAAAAAAAAAAAGAACAGAAGTATTAAAAAAGGAAAACAAATTTCTTGACTCATACGCATTACTAAGAAAAACCAATTCTCTCAGTGAATGGACACAAACTAAGCCTCATTCCGCACTCGAAATCCACCATCTCTCTGTCATGGATAGCATGTGTCATCTTTGGCCCTCTGGTCACCGACAGTCATCGTATTGATTGTAGTTCTTACAGCTTTTGAAGTCATTTGCTTTTGCAGTGTTATTGTATAAATTGTTCTCCTATACATTAGCTTTGCATGGTCAAGGAGCAGGCAGAGTGGATTAAACTCTGGCTTTCAACTCAGAGGACCTGAGTTCCCAATCCCCACCTCACCCACTACCCATGAGACCTTGGGACAAATCACTTCCCTTGGAATCAAGAAGATATGGGTTCAGATCTGGCTTCTGACATTTACTTAATTTTGTGTGACCCTGTACTAGTTACTCAACCCTGCTGAGTTTCACTTTCCTCATCGGTCCAATGAGGAGTGATACCCTATAGTACTTTACAAGGTTGTTGTGAGATTTAAGTGAGATAACAGATAGAAAATACTTTATAAACATTAAAATGCTACATAAATGTCAGAAATTATTATTACCATTAAAGTGATAAAAATGAAAATCTATCCAATAAAGCACTCGAAAAGTTTTTGTTAAGCATCTAATATTTGCCAGGTAACAAAGTAAAAAAAATAGCTCATTATCAACATATATGGAAAAAGTTTGGAGTTGAGGAGTTAAACACCATTAGAGACTTTGTCTTATCAGTGGATTACAAAAAGCCATTTCTAATATAGATGAGAAGAGCCAGGTCAGGCTTTGACTGACCCCAGGCAAAGTTTGAAAATGGTACTCCTTCCAGAGGCTTGGAACTTTTACTGTAACCTCAGACTTGGCATCACAAACATGAATGCCTTTATAACATGGAAGGTATAATTTTCTGGCATTAAAGTATGTGCATTTGTAAAAAGCAATATTAAAAATAATATCTCATGGTGTGCCCTATGTAATTGACTTCTTTGTCTATAACTAGACTCAGCTCTGCTGATGAGCTTACCCTAAACATAGAAAATAAAGAATAAGTTGTGAGAGTAGGAGATTTATATTTATAATAATGCTTTGACACTTGTAGAGTACTTTACATATACTATACCTTCCCTTGTTGATTATCTCCAATTCATTTTTTACATATTATTATTATTTTATCTTATTTTATATATCTTGCTTCTATAATTGGTTGCACGTTGTCTTCCCTATTGGACTATGAGCTCCTTGAGGGTAGGGACTGTCTTTTGTCTTTCTTTGCATCCCCAGCATTTAACATAGTGCCTGAAACATAGAAGGCATTTAATGAACACTTCGTGACTTCTTGACTTATTATCTCATTTGATCCTTGAAACAACCTTATTTTTAAGATTGGTGCTATTTCTATCCTAATTTTGCAGAAGAGGACACTGACATTCAAAGGGATTAAGTAGCTTACACAGGGTCACCCAGCTAGGTAGAATCTGAGGTAGGATTCAAACACAGGTCTTCCTGACTCCAACTCCAGCCTTATATCTGCCAAAGGATGCTGTCCCTTTTCTACAATAAGATGTTGAGGTGTCTCCATGCAAGATGAAAGTAGATGAGGATTTGGACAATCCTGTCTCTAGTTGGAACTGGAGGATTCTGACAATTAATAGTTGCTTTAGGTATTAAGTAAATGTCTCATTCATTCTTTCAAAGATTCTCATTAAGAATTAAATGTATTTAGCCCTTTACGAGGCACTTTGGGAAAACAAAACAGGGAGAGATATGGTCCCTGCCTCCCAGGAACTTATCACTGGGGAGACTAGAGTAACACATGCCAAGCAATTAGAAAACAAGACATAAAATGTTAAATCTGAAGGTAATAAAATAAACGTGAGATTTTAATCCATAGAGATAAATATGATCTTGAAAATATGAAAGAAATTTTATGTTACTTCTTCCCATATATAAAAATCCACAAACTTAAGAGTGGAGAACACTTGAAGGAAGATAAAAAGACAAACAATTAGAAGTGATATTGGGTTTTTTTAGGGATATACTATAGACCACCTGACTAGGTGGAAGAAATAGATGACAAATTCCTGATATAGGTTGTAAAATTGAAAATGGGTGAATGTTATACCAATCTTGGGGAATTTTAATTATTTAGACATCTGCTGGAGGAAGCACTTTTCATTAGAAACAAAGTATCTGATAAATTCTATACTTGCCTTGCTGATAATTCCATCTTTCAGAAAGTGGAAGAAATGATAAGAGCATTTTTTTTTCTCTGGACCTGATTCAGAACATCTAAGTGTGAAGTAGAAATGACAGGAATCTTTGGGAACAATGACCCTGTCATCATTGAGTTTGTAATGGCCAAGAGGACAATACTAGGCATAATTCATTGAACATACCCTGGACTTGAAAGGATCAGATTACAAATAATTCATGTAAAAAATCCCATGTCCTAAGATTCTAAAATGGATGATGGCTTTAAGAGACATGAGAGATCTCAAGAGCAAAATTTTGTTGTCATCAGCTCAAGTGATTCTAGGGAGAATGGAGAAGAAAAGGCGATGACATCTAAGGAGACTGACACACCTGCATGTTGTTTGTTTGTCCTTTGTTTTTTAACGGGATCAATGATGTCGTGATGTGGGATTAGGATATGGTGTGTTCAGTTGTGGCTGATCAGTCTAACATGAGTTCAAAAGGCTCTACCACAAATTGGACAGAAAGAGCCTATTAGAACATTTGGGGTGGAGATGTCTCTGGATTCGCATAGCTCACATTTCCTTCATGCTACTATGATTCTGCTTTGCTCATAGAGTACAGCATCTTTTTTGATGTGGGCACACCAGAGGGACCTTAAAAGTGTCCTTGTGCCACTTCTTCTGACTACTGCGCAAGCGCTTGCCTTGTTTGAGTGCTCAGTAAAATAATCTTTTAGGTAAATGTGCATTTGGCATTTGGGCTTTGGGGTCAACTCATCAGAGCTGCACTCTCTGCAGTAGAATTTGAGCGATTGACAGTTCAGCTCAAGAGAGTGCCTCAATGTCTGGTACCTTATCATGCCAGGTAATCTTCAGTCTTCCTAAGACAATTCAAATGAAAGCCATTCAGTTTTCTGATAGACTCTCCAGGTTTCACAGGCATACAATAATGAAGTCAGCACAATGGCTCTGTAGTCCTTTAGTTTGGTAGTCAGTCTAATATTCCCACAGTTTCCTTTGGAGCCTCGCAAACACTGAGCTAGCTCTGGCAATGCCTGTGTCAACTTCATTATTAATGTGTACATCCCTGGAAAGCATACTACCAAGGTAAGAGAACTTATCCACAGCATTTAAAATTTCTCCATTTACTCTGACACACATGGATGGTGTGGTGTTGGCTGGTGGGGACCTGTGTTTTCTTGGTGTTGTCAGGCCAAAATTAGAAGAAGTGACAAAGAATCAATCCATATCCTGTTGAATCTCAGTCTTAGAAGTTGCATTGAGTACACAATCAGCTGTGAACAAAAAGTTATATACCAGTTCTCCCTCCACTTTGGTCTTGGCTTGCAGACTTTTCAAGTTAAATAGTGTACCATCACTGTGGTAGCTGACCCTGATAATGGCCTCGATGAAGGTGTCTGACAACATCACTAATCAGCATGGGAGCAAGCACACAGCCCTGCCTCACTCCCTCGGTGATTGGGAGAGAGAGAGCATCATCCTTCATCCAGAGCTCTCATGAGCATGCCATAAAACTGGCATATGAAACTAAGGAACTGCTCTGGGCAACCAAATTTTACCATGATTTTCCACAAACCCTCATAACTGATAGGATCAAAGGCCTTGGTCAGATTGATAAATGTTGTGTACAGGCCTCTGTTCTGGTCTTGGCATTTCTCCTGGAGATGTCAGGCAGTAAATACCATATTGACCATTCCTTGACCTTTTCTGAAGCCACAGTGGCTCTTGGGCAGATAACCATATCTCAGGTGAAGGATCAGCTGATTAAGGAGGACTCTCCAAGAATCTTGTCAGCAATGACTAAGACAGAGACACACACATCCCAACCCCCACCTACCCCCTCCACAGGGGGGTCACAGGACAAGCTGTTTCCTTTTCTTTTATAGTGATTGACAATACCTCAATACTTCTTCAGTTCATGCACCTCCACAAGGAACCTACATAGGAACTTGGATTTTTAAAGTATAGACACAAAAGACAGAAACTGAGGCAAATACCTGAACCTTATAAGAATTCCATTAGGAAGGCTAAAACTCAGAAAGAACTGAGAAGTGAAAAATGCCAATGAAAAGAAAAAGGGCTTTAAAAAATTTGCAGGAGAGAGCACTAAGGAGAGAAAAGAAGGGAGAGGCTGAGAGCTTGGAGTGGGAAAAAATGAATTAGGTGGTCTCTGAGGTCCCTTCCAGATCTAAATCCTATTATTCAATGGTAGAATAATGTTAAGAGGGGTCAGGCACAGGGTCAATTGACCAAAAAATTGCTTAGTTATTTAAGGTAGACTTAAATTCTGATCCTCTAGTAATAGACAAAAAAGAGAGAAACACGTTTTGCATCTGTTTTCTCTATCAGAGTGAAAAGAATGAAACAAAGACTGAACCTACGATAACTGAGCTATTATTAAGAGAGCATCTAGCTACCCTCGATGAAGGTAAATCCCTAGGCTCAGATGAATTAATCCCAGAGTGCTAGAAAAACAACAACAAACAACCTAAGATGATTAAATCAAAATTTTAGCTCAGAGGTGATTGAATCCAATTCCTTTATCTTACAGATGAGGTGGTGACTTGCCTCCAAGGAAACTAGATTCTATAAACTGGAGAGGGGTGGGTTTTGTTATTTATTTATTCCTAGTAAAATTATAGAATGGAATATCTATGGGATGATTTGTGAGCATTTAGAAGGGGTGATCACTGGGAGCCAAACTTGATATACTAAAAAGTCATGCCTGACTAGCTTGTGCTCTTTTAAAAAGGTGTTATTAGGCAGGTATATCAGAGAAATGCTATATATACAGTCTGCCTGAGTTTCAGTGAGTTGTTTGGCAAAGTGTCTGGTTCAATGACAAATTACTATATTCAAAGAGAAGTGACTAACAGATGTATTTCCACTCTGAGCAGGCTCTCTTGGGACCTCCTCCCCCTCCCCCAAACTCTGTCTTTGGTCTCATTCTGCTTGACACTTTCAGCTATGATTTGGATAACAGTACATGGATAGTATCTGTATCAAATGTGCAAACAACAGAAAACCAGGAAGGAAAGCTAGTATCAGAATTAGTAATAACAAAATTGGTCTCTACATCCACCTCATTTAGTAAGAATAAAGGGTTCAATATAACTAATTACTATTTCATAGGCATAGGTACTCTGTGATTGCAGACTGTAATCTTGCCACATCTCCTTCTAGATCTCTTGTCCAAATTCTCCATAAACAGTCTGCCCAACATGCTGGAGGCATTGTGTGTGTGTGTGTGCGTGTGTGCGTGTGTGCGTGTGTGTGTGTGTGTGTGTGTGTGTGTGTGTGGTTATCTTGGAGAAGGTCAAGCGCACCACTCCACAACTTATTGAATACCCTTTCTTCCTCTTCTTGTGTCATTTTAAATCTTATAGCACCTGGCTCCTTTCTCTAGAATAAAGTTAGAAAGAATCTTAGAGACAATCTCCTCTGGACTCTAGTTTTACAGATGTTGAAACACAGACCTGGAGAAATTAAAGTCAATCTAAGTATTTTTTCAAGGTCAACACAGGTAGTAAATGGTAGAGCTGGGATTTGAACTCAGATCTTTTGACTCTAAACTCTATGCTCTTTCCATCATACTGACACTCAGGCTGTATCTCATACTTGCTATATGACCAGACAAACTTTGTATCTGGTCATACAAGAAAAATCTAGGTCATCCCTTTTCCTTTTCTCTCCCTTTCCCCATCTGTTGCCTGCAGCTGCCAGCTGTGCCTGCCACAATGTTTGAATAGGCCAGCTGTGCCAACGATATCACATTTCTATAGGACACAGGGTCCCATTTTTAGCATCCTCCTTTTGGGTCTTCTTTGAGATTTTCCACCTGTGGCTTTTCCCATCTGCTTAGGAATATACCCTGAGACTCTGCCTCCTGACTGCTATTTCCAGGAGATTCTCAGATTTGGGTGATAACCCACCCTCCTGCCACTGGCAAAATTGTGATATTTATGAAATTTGTCTTGGCAACAAACATGCTCTTTCCACTCCCTTCATTTCCCCTCCCCCCACAGATAACCACTATTTTCTGAGCTGCCAGTCAGGTAGGAAAACTCACTCAGACTGAGATATTAAAGACTTAATATATTTCCTCCTCCCAGAGGTATCTGTATCAGAAAAGATGTATAGGTAGCTGCTGAGTTTAACCCAAAGTAATGGAAGCTCTATTGACAGTATACCAATACTCGCCAATCACATCTGGACCCCCCACTGTTGGAAAGACTTTTCTTCTAAGGGATTCTTTATGATGGAGGAAGGAGTCCCATAGGTTCCATGTCAACTTGGAGGGTTGTCTCCAGTGGGTGTCTCAAGTCTCTGTATTGGTTTACCTTTTTAAATCAGTGATTGAGATACAGGCATAGATAGCATATTCATCAAGTTCCAAATAAAAGGAACCTTAGAGGGATAGCTCAACATAGGAGGATGACTAAGATGAGTTAGTCCCCAAAAAGGTTTTATGGACTACAATATTGATCCATTGATCCATTAAGTGAATTTAATGCGATGAAATTTAATAGGGATCAGTTCATCAATCAATAAACATTAATAGCAGTACCTACTATGTGCCAGCACATAGCACAGAGAGCATCAAGGAGGAGAGAGCTATAAACAGTGTCAAAAGCTACAGAGAAGTCTAGGAGAATAAGTATAGAGACAGAGGTTCAAAAAAATCAACCTCACAAGTTCAAGATAGTGGAAGCATGGTTAACCAGCCACTTATCAAATAAAGATCCTGGGGATTTAGTGGACTATAAGCTCAATACATGCGTGTGATGTGGCAATCAAAAAACCTGAAGGTGATTTTAGGTTGCATTGGGAGAGGCATAGTTTTCAGGAATAAGGAGGCAAGTATATTCTTGCCTGATCAGGTCATATCCTGAGTACTCCGTTCAGTTTTGAGCAACACAGTTTAGGAAGTTTGATGGATATTAATGAACTAGAGAGGATCCAGAGGGTGGCAACAAGGATAGCAGGGGCCTTGCACCCATGCTTTATGAAAATCAATGGAAAGAACTGGGAATATTTAGCCTGAAGAAGATTCATGGAAGATATGATAGTTTTTTTCAATATCTTAAACTCTTCAATGTGGAGAAGAAATTAAACTCATATGTTTAATATGAGTTTCCTCTGAGGAAAATATAGGCGGAAGTTACAAAAGGCACATTTAGGATTGATATCAGGAAAAACATTGTATTAATTGGAGATGTCAAAAAATGTTTTGGATTCCCTTGGGAGGAAATAATTTCTGAAGTAGACCATTTGTTGAATACATTGTGGTTGGGATTTCTTTTTAGGAGTGGGTTAGACTAGATGGCACTGAGGTCCCTACCATTCTATGATTCTGTGTCTCAACCAATCTCCCTTGCTGCTTGAGCACTTTGAAAGATTATGGGAAGGATATTGCCCTGAGAGAGAACCATCTTTGGAGTTTCCATGGAGGTAGAAGATTACCTAGACTCCTGGGCTCTGTCAGAGTGTATGCATAAAACAAGGCTAGCCTTCTCCATAGGCAGATGAGGTGACCATCTATCTAGTGGGATTTTAGGGGTCTATATCCTTGCCAAGAAAACCCCAAATGGGGTCACAAATAGTCAGACATGACTGAAATGACTAAAGAGCACCAAGAAGACTCCAAAGCCCCATCCTTTCCTACCAACTGGCAGATGCCTGAAATTCTACCATGAGCACTTCATGCTGTTAGCTTAAATAGCTTTGATCCTTGTGAAAATATAAATATCCCCAAGAGGGGTACAGTGTAAGCTGGTCTTAGCCCTTGACAAGTTCTGTGTAAACAAAGGTTCTAAAGGCAGTTCTTGATAGGGTCAGAGGAAAAGAGAACAGGCTGGTTCTTGATATCTGGAGGTCCTATACAGTGCAGTGAGAAAGAGACATGAAAAGGAAGAAGGTTGGGGAGGTCAGACAAACTTTACTGACTAGACTTTGGGGAGTTATAGTGAAAATATCCTGTGAGAGGAAAAATGGGGGAAGTAGACTATTGTCTTACCCCAGATATGTAAAGAAATCTTTAAGAACCATTTTCAAAGTTGGGCAAGATTACTTTCCCATGGATTTGTGATTACCTAATTTGTACCTAATTACCTAATTTGTAAATAATCTATATTCCCAACATCCTTCTTACTCAAATTAAGATTTTTATATCTAGCCTTGGTCTTTCTTCTGAGCTCCTATCTCACATCAAGAACTAACTGGGCAGGGGGTGGGGAGAGTGGGAGTGTGGGGTCTCTGAAAGAGACTATAAAGAGGTCTACCTCTTTATAGAATGGTTATATAGTACAGTGGGAGATCAGTCCCATTAAAATGGAAAAATCTGGGTGGGGGGACCTCTTCTCCTTTTTCTTTTTCGTTTGTTTCTTCATTCAGCCTTTGCCTCCCCTGTGCCTAGCAGAGTCCTAGCAAATAAGTGGACAGGGAAGGCAGGTGGAGGGGGGTGGGGAGAGGAGAAGAGAGAGTGGCATTATTAGATCTATGCAACAGGAAAATTAATCTACTATTAATCTGTAGCCAGGATATGAAGGATGTATTAGAGGACTGATAGAGAGAGAATAGAGTGGGGAGAGATTCATTATGAGGCTATTCTGACAAGCCCTGTAATGAGGGCCCATTCTGGGGTGGGGGTGGAGGGTGGCCACGTGAATAGAAAGGAGAAGAGAGGAATGAGAGATTTTGATGGAGGTAGAATCCACATGTCTTGCTAAATGATTGGATGGGAAATATAAGGGAGAAGGTAATTCTGAGCTATTGGGCCTGGGTGACTGAATGAACGGCTGGTGCCATTGACCCAAATAAAGAAACCAAGAGGTAGAGGTTATTTTAGGGGGAAAATACTTAGTTCTCTTTTCAGACCTGCTGAATTGGACGTGCAGCTGAGATATCTAGGTAGAGATGTCGAGCAGACAATTGGAAAGGTGGGCCTGGAGTATGGGCCTGGATATAGAAATTGGAAATGTGTCTGTACAATGGGAAGAAAGAGGTAACTGAGATTGCTAAAGAAGAGAATTCAGAGGGAGAAGAGAAGAGAAGGGAGCCAAGAACAGAATACTGGAGATATTCAACTTAAGGGAACAGATCAGGAAGGTTACAGAATCAAAGCTTTAGGGCCAGAAAGGACCATGGTGGTCACCTGGTCCAACTCTCACGTTTCTCAGATGAGGAAGAGACAACAAAAGAGAAAGAGAAATTGTAACCTGAGAGGCAGCAGGAGAACTAGTAGTATTGTCATTGATAATGAGGGGAGAGATGGTAAAAAGGAGGGGATTTAGCCCATTGAAACCCCCGGGGTTATGGATCTGAAGAGTTTTCAGAGGGGCTTCTAAGCAGTTGCTGTGGTTCTCATAGCCCATCCTAAAAATGCTTCATTTCGCTTATGAAAGTACCCCACATTCCAGGCATTTATATGATCTACTTACCTATAGATCACTATGGTGCAATACAGTCAGCATGTGAAGATCTATAAATTTGCATCAGGTTGACTTTATCAGTTTTATTTGATTGAAATACTAAACTCAGTTTATGCATACTCAGCCTTCATGGTTCATTGGCAGCTTCGATATCTGCTCCCAATTTAAGAATCTAAGAAATACAATACCTTTCACTCTCTGCTTTGGGTGACTTTTTTTTACCCTAGGTCCCTAATGCCTTCATCTTCCCTTCCCTGTCCCTAAGCACCTCCTTGCTATCCTTTAACCCTATCTTTGCCTGTTCCATCAAAATGCTATTTTTTTGTGTCCCAACCCCTCAGGAAGGTGCTGATCCATGGTAACAAGTTAATTCATTATGTCATCCAGAGTATATACGGGTATTTTAACAGCAGTATTCGAGAGATAATGCCTTAACTCATAGCATCTGGTCAAAATACTTTTGCATTTGAGTAGTGTTCTAGGCTACTAAGAGATACTTTTTAGTCAGGGGGTCTTTTCAAGGTCTCACAAAACACCAGGTATATCACACTCAAATCCTACAAGTCTGTTTTTAGAGTTTCATTCCTTTGGGTCATAAAGAATTTTTATTTCTGTCCCCTCCTTCCTATTTTAGCCACCACCCTATCTATACAGGCCCTTTTGATGACCACATTCCAACTTGGACTTTCAGAAGAGTCTCCTAACTAATCTGCCCCCGTTTACTCTCTCTTTGTCTCTCTCTCTCTCTCTCTCTCTCTCTCTCTCTCTCTCTGTCTCTGTCTCTCTCTGTCTCTCTCTGTCTCTCTGTCTCTCTCTCTCTCTTTCTCTGTCTCTCTCTCTCTCTCTCTTTCCCTCCCTCCTTCTCCCTCTTTGTCTCTCTCTGTCTCTGTCTACCTGTCTCTCCTCCCCTCCCTTATTGCCTCTGTCTCCCTTTCTCCCTATCCCTCCCCCATCTCTGTCTCTTACTTTCTCCTTCTTTCTCCCTTACCTCCCTTTCTCTTTTTCTCTCTTCCAGTTCTGAAGTACCCAAATAGCCCTGTAAAGGGCTAACACTTTAAACTGTTCTTTGGTAACACTTCAATAAGCATTAGTTAATCACCATACAGAATATGGCCCCAGAGGAATGGAACTGGAGTTAAGGGCCTGGATCTGATGGGAGGAGTTCGAGCAGAGGATAGAAGAGATATCTGAAAGCCAGAGGTGGGAGGGAATCAAAGAAAGCTGTCACTGTCACAAATTCCCTCATCCTCTTACCCCTCCCATTATTCACTGAAGACTCTGTGTGTGTGTGTGTGTGTGTGTGTGTATGTGTATGTGTGTGGGTGTGCATAAGTAAAGTAGTCTGGGAACATGATTTAGGGAAGGGCTGAGGACTGGATTTCTTCATCCTTGAAATGAGGGGCTTAGGTTTGATGATTTCTAACATCCTCCAGCCTAGACTACTATTCTCTCATGTGGAGAACTGCCCAGACTAACTTCTCCTTCCTCAAATGGTGATCATAGAAGGGAATTGAGATGTAGGGGGAAAGTACTTTGCAGCTGGAAAGCACCCAAAATATTAGCAGTCAAAATCAAAGAGTTCTCTTGTCCTGTCTCTCACCGTCCATCCTGTCAACTTTAATTTCAAATATGTCGATTTGGATGCTGCCAAACTTAGAAGAATAGAGAGGACATCTGCCTGGGCAGGTTTCATTATTATTGTTTCTAGTAAGCAGTGATGGCCTGAAGGCTCACTCATTGAAAGGCTCACCCCCATCCAAGCAGCAGGATTTCATGAGAAGATTGGAATAGTTATTTCTTCCAAACAGTAAAAGCCCTACTGGTGCTGAAGAAGACAGATGGCGAGCTCTGTCTGACAAGTTCGTGATTTGGAGTTGAAACACCAAAACATCTAGGCAGGATCCTATTGTCTTTGAAGATCAATCAATCCATCCATCAGTTGGTCCATCAATGAGGCAATGAATGAGTTTGCTAATGGATTCATTTGTTAATCAAAAAGTAGTAGAAAAATCACTGGATTTGGAGTCAGAATAGCTGAGTTTGGATCTTAGTGGTGTCAGTCTAATGCTTTGATGTAGGCAAATCACAACATCCGAAACTCTGTTTCTTCATCTTCACCTATAGGATGAAAGTTTGGACTAAATAAACTCTAAGGTCTCTTCTGGTCAGGGGTATGAAGGTAAATATTTAACAATTTGCTCTCCAAACCCACTTCTCAAAATCAACAAAATAGAAAGATGACACACTTCTAAGTTTAATTTGAATTATTAACATTTTCTCTATTGCTTTCTTAAGTCTAGACAATCAACCAAACAATAAAGCAAGCCTGATTTGTGGCATCTTCTGATTTCTGAGTTGTTAAATACTCATACTGCAAATTTAACCATCCGTAGAGCTAGAATGTACTAGCTCCTGAACCCCTGCCTCCAGCCCTGAGAGTCTGACAATCTATCAAGATCTATGAAGGATAGTAGTCTATGTACATAGTACATCTATGAAGATGTAGTCCTTCTCAGGAAATCAGAAAGTTTGATCAGGTAGAGAAGACTCAGTTACTAATAAGACATGAAGCACAAGATTCATTGGCAGATGAGACCAGGCTGTAATTAGAAATTCTGTCACTTGGGCAAGGGGAAGATCTGGAACCTAGGAACTCAAGCAGCAGTATACTGGAGCTAGCTCCTACTAGGAGAGAACCTATTGTTAAATTTTTATTGTGAGCATTTACACTTTGGAAATCAACAAATGGTACAAACCAGGGCTTAGCTTACTATTTTGTTGATTAGACTTAGGATAGTGATGGAGACGGTGTTAATAATGAAGGTGAAACTTTAAAGTGTTTTGAATCCTTTTGCCCCCCAAGACAGCCACTTGTTAAACATTTATCAACACACCCCTGTAACAAGGTTTTATGATAGAAGAGACTTTGGTATATTACCCTGTGGGGAGGGATGAGGTGGTATATATAACCTCTTGGCCATCATGAAGACTGTGCTGCGTATAGGGAAGTGCTGAGTTGGGGTGGAGCTCACTGGCTGTGGGTGTTGCAGAGACATAGCTCACTGAATTTTTGCTAACTAGGTGCTAAAACTGTTTATACTTTGGAAAACAGAAGTGTCATCAGTGCCCTTTGTATTTGGGGCTATGGAGAAAAGTCTTGGTCTCCTACCGTGGTTATGGCTCCTAGCACAGCAAAAGCCAGAAGAGGAGGAGGGTATTATGAGCAGAGTTATCAGAGGAAGTTTCACAGAAGAGGGAAGACTTGATTGATTTTGAAGGTTAAACAAGATCCAGATATAGAGGAAGATACATCAGGCAGGAGAAATGGAATGAGAAAAGAGGCAGAAATGAACAAGTGTGTTTTCAGTACACAATGACTCCAGTGTCGTGGCCAAGTGGGCAGTATATGCAGGGGAGGTGTAGGCTGGGAAGGCAGGTTGGAATCAGATTGTAGAGGTCTTCAATATCAATCTAAAGAGTTGGAATGTTGTGCTGTAAGGCAGTGGGGAGTCTAATAATTTGTGGAGGGAAACAGTTAAGGTGGAAGTGTTTACTTCATCCCTGCAGAACTTATTCCCTTCCTACAGACTCTTTGCTTAGATCTTTCCTCCCTCCTCTGGTCCTTCTTATCTATTTCCACTTTCCTCGTAGGATGCTGCAGGGTGATCTTTTACTCTATCTTGCTTGGAACCAGACCTCCATGTCATTTATTGCTCACCATTTCCATTTAAACTATGCTGCCTCCTAACCCCACTATCCTCTCTACCTCTTAACTCCACTTTATGTGCTAACTTTCCCCATTTGAATGTAAGCTCTTTCAGGGCAGGTCTTTTTTGCTTGTATTTGTATACCTAAGACTTAGCATAGTGCCTGGCACATAGTAGTGGTATGTAAGGCTTAATAAATATTCTTTCTTCCTATCTATCTGTCTGTCTGTCTGTCTGTCTATCTATCTAAAACTACCTATCTACCTCTTCATTTATTTACCCCTACCACTGTATCTACCTATTTACTTAACTAAATCTATCTACCTACCTACCTACCTACTCTAACCATCTCTCTGTCTCTCTCTCTCTCTGTTTCTGTCTGTCTCTCATCTATGTCTCTGTCTCTCTGTAATTGTTTCTGTTTTCAAGGATCTTTAAAACAAGTTTATTTGCATGCCAGTAGTGCAATGCAAAAACCAGCCAGGTGGCACAGTTCTGGGCCTGGAATCAGGAACACCTGAATTTAAATCTGGCCTCGGACACTTACCAGTTGTGTGACCCTGGGCACATCACTTAACCCTGTTTGCCTCAGTTTCCTGATCTGTAAATTAAGCTGGAGAAGGAAATGGCAAACCATTCAAGTTCCTTTGCCAAGAAAATACCAAATGGGGTCACTAAGACTTGGATGTGAATGAAAAACAGCTGAACAACAAAAGATGAAATACAAACTATAATTGCTTATCTATCCATTAAAGCAGAACCTTGTAAGAGTTGATTGTTCACCTGAAATCAATACTATACTTTTATAAGATAGTTCCTGACTCTGATTAAGTTGAAGCTGGTGGCCAGGTGCTGTACATTGGTCTTAATAGTCTCTTTTCCTTGCTTCCCCAGGTGCCCCTTTTCAAAGGTCTCAGCATCCTCACGCTACCTCCTGCCGCCACTTCCACTTGGGTCCCCCCCAGCCACAGCAGCTCACTACGGACTTCCCCATTGCCCATCCTGTGCAATCCCAGCCGGGCCTCAGTCCCCACATGGCCCCGGCCCACCAGCACAGCAGCACCCTTCACCAGCCCCTGACCCCGCTGCCCACCCTCCCGTTCCAGGACGTCACAGGTCCCTCCTTCCTACCTCAGGCCCTGCACCAGCAATACCTCCTCCAGCAGCAGCTCCTTGAGGCCCAACATCGCAGGCTGGTCTCACATCCCAGGTGAGTGACTGAGATTAGGGCAGGCAAAGGGGCCAAGTCTGCAAGTTTCGGCAGAGCACCCACTGTGTTAATCCCTATTGTTTATAGGGGAAAATTTGCCTCAATAAATGAAATGACTTCCTAGTAGCTAGAGCTGCCAAATAAGACAAGGCTCTGAGTCATGGTATAGTGAAATCTCTGTCGCAGGAGCGGGAAGGGGGGGCGGAAAGAGAGAGAAAGAGACATCAGAGATCAGAGAAGACTTCCTGGTGGCGCTGGATAAGTAAGATTCGGACTGGTGGAGAAGCAACAAACAAGGAAGTGGAAATACATGGTTTATCAGCAAGAGAGTGAGAGGGAAATGGACCTGACTATATTGGAGGGTGGTATTGGGGAGGAACAGAAGATACAGTAGCCAGTGGCTGCAGGGTACTGTGAAAAGAATGTTGCATTTGAAGTCAAGGAAATTGTGTTCAGATCTCAGCCCAGTATCTGGTGTGACCTTGGACAGATCACTTACACTCCCATGGGTTTCAGTTCTTCATCTCTTATCCAACAAGCATTTATTAAACACCTACTATGTGCCAGGCATCTGTAAAACAAGGGCATTGGACGAGGTCCCCTATAAAGTCCCTTCTCTCTCTAATTTTTTTGTTTGTTTGTTTCTTTAATTTGGTGCCTTTGGTTTTCATATCACATTTATTTCTGAATGTCTATATCCCTCCTTACTCCCCTACCCAGAGAACCTTCCCTTGTAACAAAGATTAGAAAAGAAGTGGGGGAAAATAAACAGTTTAGCACAACCCAACAACACATGGAGGGTGTCTGGTCAGGCTCTAAATCTATAATCCTAAATCGGAGAGGTAGAAGGTGCACTAGAACATACCGATAAGAAATATCTAAGTGTCAGGCTGGGATCGGCTGGAGAATCCTTGACCTTCCCGGACTAAGACTCGGGTGGGATCCTCCTGGTAAGATTTTCTGGAAGAGACGAGGTCTTGGCAGGAAGGGATGGGCAGGGACCTGGCTCTGCACTGGGAGCCCTGATGTTGATTCCTGGAGAGAATAATAGGGGTGGGTCCCAGCATGCGCAGCTTTGCCCTAAATCAAGTGCGTCTATGCCGCAGGCGGACTCAGGAGCGTGTGTCCGTTCACCCTCACCGGCTGCATCCAGGCTTTGACTTCAGCCATCAACTACAGACGTCTCAGCCCAGGTATTTGGCTGAGGGCACCGACTGGTGAGTCTCCTGGGCATCCTGTGTCTACCTCCTCTCACTGTCCGGGGAGCACAGATGGGGTATGGGCAGCTGGGAATATGCAAGTGAGTGGGGGAGGTGGGAGTAATTTCTTGCCTGTACTGGTTCCATCCTTTTCCACTTTAATTTGAGCAGGAAATGAAGACTACTTCCTCATCAACCCCAAATGCCTCTTCTGTCTCGAACTCCCCAAAGGCTAGATAGCAAAACAATAACTACTCATTGATTTGACTGCTTACTATCCCTTCTGCTAGGGACTGTGGGAGAAACTAGCAAAGGGGACCTGGACCTGGCTAACTCCTGCAAAGCATATAGTCTAGTGGTAGTGGGGGCAGGAAATGCATAAGTAACAAAAAAGACCACGGTGTAAAAGATGTCATAAGGTGTTGCATAGTTACTGCCAAGAGAGTGGAACCGACACCAGGAACTTTGGTTTGAATTCTAGCCCTGACATATATTAGCCTTGTGACCCTGGGCAAGTCATCTAATGTCTCTGCATCTCAGTTTCTTCTTCTGTCAAATTGGGATGATGATACAAATCCGTATAGTTGTGAGAAAAGACACTTTGGAAGATATGGAAATGTGAATTATCATTATTTGTAAAATGGTCACAATAGTTATGGAATAGTGGACTTGGAGTCTTCCTTTGAGTCTTATCCTGTTCAAGTATATGGCACCCTATCTAGGTCTTGGTAGAAGTTATGACTGGCCAGCAAGTTGGTTCTCCTTCCTCTCTCAAATAACTTGGTACCTATTCATCTCCAGTTCTACTTGCAGTTCTGATCCATCCTTTCCCCATAGTCCATTCTCTTCTGGCAGATTGCTTCTACAGTTATCCCTTCTCTCACTCTCTAATCTTTAATCTCTGCTTATCTACTGTCTTCTTCTCTGCTATGTGCAAATAAGGATGTCTCACCCATTCTCAGAAAACCTTAACTTGATCCTACATCTCTTCTCTTACAAACAAATCCCAAAATAAAAAATGCTTACTCTCCTCACTTCCATTTCCTCTCCTGTTATTTACTTCTCACTCTTGTAATCTGGTCTCTAGCTTTTGCCACTACTGCTCGTAGAAAAGACATGCCAATCCATTGTCCTGTGGCTACATCCACCATCCCAGTGACTTCTCAAACCAAACTGCTCCTTCCTGATCAACGTGTCATTTTCCCTTATTAGAATGTGCACTCCTCGAGTTCAGAGACTATTTGTATTTCTACGTTTGTATTCCCAGCACTTAGCACAGAAATTGGTACAATGTAAGTGCTTAATAAACACTTTTTTTATTCATTCATTCATTTATTTACTCACAAATAATGAAACTAACATGACTCACTCCAGAGTTACCAAAGATCTTTCTTTTAAAAAATATTTACTGATGTCTTTTGTTTTTATATAACCTTCATTTTCTAATATATTCCCCTCCCCTCATCTGCCCAATGAGCCATCCTGTATAACAAAAAATAAACAGAAAGAAAAAAAAATTCAATAACACTGACACATCAGAATCTGATGGTGTAGTCTGTTTTCCACATCCATAGTTACCAAACCCTTGAAAGAAGGAAGGAACATTTTCTCATCTCTTTTCAGGGGTCAGATTTGGCCATTATAGTTATATGGTGTTCAGCTTCATTTTTTTCTTTTTCCTATTCTATTTTGGAGTCTCAGTGATCTCTTAGTTGCTGAGTTATATGGTCTTGTTTGTCTTCAGCCTTCTTGACCTCTCTGCAGCATTTGGTGCTGTTGACAACCCATTCTTAATGTTCTCTCCTCTTCTCTCATGGTTGTCCAGTGTCTTCTCAGTCTCCACCATCTGTTTCCCATCCCCTAACTGTGGGTGGACTTCAAGACTTCATCCTGAGTCCTCTTCTTTTCTCTTTCTATGACTCTGTCTTCAAGATCTCATGAACTTCCAAGGGTGCAATGATCATCTCCAGGCAAGTAACTCCCAGGTCTCTATATTGAGCCCTAGAGTCTTGCATCACCAACAGCCTTTTGGACATTTCCAAATATGTGTTCCATAGATCTCAAATTCAACATGTCTACTAACATGTCAACAGCACTCATTATCTTTCCCTCTGAACCTGCCCCTCTTTCTAACTTTTTCGATTCTGCAGAGAGCAGCATCATCCTTGTGGTTGCCCAGGTTTGAAATCTAGTCTTCCTCAATCTTTCAGGCTTCCTCACTTCCCATGTCCTAATTAACTGCCAAGTCTTGTCCTTTCTACTGCCACAACATCACTTGTATCTATCACTTTCTCTCAACTTACAGGGCCACTGTACCACTCTAGTTCAGGACCTCAGAGTCTCTTGCCTGGACTATGGCAATTGCTTCCTAATTGATTTTCTAGCCAAGGTTCTCTCTTCATTACCATCTATCCTTCATGAACTGCCAAAGCAATGTCCCTAAGGCCTCTGAGCATGCTAATCTTTTCATCTAAAAACTCTAGTGACTTCCTTTTCCTTCTAGGGTAAAATATAGATTCCTCTGTCATTCAAAGCCATGTTCTGACTCCAAGTTTCCTTCATAGTATTATTCCACTTTACTCTTTTTCATGCATCTTGTTTTTTTATTTTTAAAAAAATTATTTTATTTGTTTTCAGTTTTCTACAATCACTTCCATATATTTAGATTTTTTCCACTCTCTCCCCCTCTTTCCCCCCTCCTTCCCTATTCCCTCCCCAAGACAGTATGCAATCTCATACAGGTCATACACATACATTCTTATTAAATACATTTTAACTTTAGTCATGTTGTGTGGAAGAATTAACATGGATGGGAGAAACCATAAAACAAAACATAACACAAGAGAAAATGGTCTGCTTCATTCTGTGATCCAGTTCCATAGTCCTTTCTCTGGATGTGGAAGGCATTTTGCCTCAACAGTCCACTGGGAATTTTTTACGCCCTTGCATTGCTGTGAAGGGCTAAGTCTACCAGAAAAACTACTCACACACTGTGGTTGTTGCTGTGTACAGTTCTCCTGGTTCTGCTCTTTTCACTCAGTATCCCTTCATGCATCTTGTAAAGCAGCTACATGATGCATAGAGTGCTGGGCCTGGAGACAGGAAGACTCATCTTTTTGAGTTCAAATCTGGCCTCAGACATTTCCTAGCTGTATGTTCCTGGACATGTCACTTAACCCTGTTGGGCATAGTTTTCTCCTCTGTAAAATGAGCTAGAGAAGGAGATGGCAAACTACTCAGCATCTTTGCCAAGGAAACAGTGAAAGGGGTCACGAAGAGTCAGGCACAACTGAAAATCAACAGAACAGCAATATCAATGCATTCTGTGTTCTAAGTCAAATTAGCCCAGTTGCTTTTCCTTATACAGGACAAACAATTGCCTGACCCTGTGCTTTTGCATAGGCTAAACCTTGTGCCTGGAATACACTACCTCCTCACCATTGCCTCTTCAAATCCCTAGCTTTCTTTAAAATTCAGTTCAGATGCCACCTCTTACATGAAGCCTTCTCTGATTTCTCCTTCTGTTTGCCTCCCTCTCTCCCCTCATCCTTTACTTTGTGTGTAGTTTGTATTAACTTTTATCCAGGGGTGTGATGGAGCTAGTTCTGACTTGAACACCTATTGTTAAATTTTCAGGGTGAACACTTCAGAAATTGGCAAAGTTGACAAAACAGGGTTTTGGTGGTTTCTTTTATTCCTGATTGTCTAGACTTAAGTGATGGTGAAAATGTTAATAGTACAGTTTAAAAGTAATAGTGTATGATTACAGGGTTGTTTTGGGTTTTGTTTTTTGTTTTTTTTGAGAGCCCTGTTAATAGCTAACCACATACTTGTTTATTTGCATTCATACTGTTTTCTCCAAAAGAATGTAATTCAGGGAAGGGAGTGTGTGACTTTTGTCTTCTTTCCCTAGTGCCCAGCACAATCTCTGGCAAGAAAACATTTTATAAATACTTGATGGTTCATGGATTTATTAAATCAAGAAGATGTGAGTGCTAATCTTGCCTCTGAAACTGAATAATGTCTAGTAGAGTGCCTGGCACATAGTGGGTACTCAATTAGTGTTTGTTGAATTGGATTTATAGCTATGAGACCTTGGACAAGTTACTCAACCTTTCTTAGCCTCAGTTTCCTCATCTGTGAAATGGAATGATAATATCTGTAACACCTTCCTCAGAGGGATGTTGTGAGACAAAGTTGGTATAACATATGCAAAGCACTATGCAAACCTTCAAGGGCTCTGTCAATGTCAGCTACCTGCTTAACAGGTTGTTGTGGGGCAAGTATGATGCTTTTAAATGGTATGTAAATATAACAATTATTGTTGTTGTGATTATTAACTATGGGATTTACAAGAAAGGAGACATCACTGTGGGCTGGGGTGGTCAGGGAATATTCAGTGGAAGAATTAGTGCTTAAGGTGAGCCTCGAAGGATAGACGGGATTTAAATAGACTCACATTCCAGGTGAGGGCAAAGATTTGGAGAGAAGAATGCATGAGGCATTTTTTGGAAACAAGAAGACTAGTCTGGATAGAGAAAAGAGTTCATCTAGGTGGCTAGTGTGAAATGAGGCCAGAGTGAGAGACGGAAGCCGGACCTCAAGGGCCTTAAAAATTAGATTTTGTTCAATTTTATCCTGTGTGATATGAGTAGCTGCTGAAATTTCCAATAGCTTAGTTTATCCAGAGGTCCTATCATTTCATACCTTTGGAAATATAATCTCACCTCATTAGTTTGGTCTAGTTTGTAAGGGAGGTCAGTCTAACTTGGAGACAAATCTGAATGAATAAATATTTAACCAAGACAACAGTTAGGTTATTACGTAGTTACTTACTTGAATTGGGGGTCATTTGGGGATATCATTTAATAATAGATAAGAACAACTTACATGTAAAATTCGAATTATGGGCATCTAAGTGGAATATTTACGTTTTTGGAAGATGGTGGCATAGTAGGAAAAAAGCTGACTGCAGACTCTGAAGGGCTGCTTTTAAGCCTTGCTTCGGACGCCTGGTTGGGAGGCTGAGCTCGAGTTGTCCAGGCAACTCAAAGAGCATCTAACTTAGCCCCAAACTGTGAAGTGCATTAGGAGGGGAGATTACTCACCAGTATCTCCCATACAGTTGAAATCACAGGTCTGAACCCAAAGAAAAATGAAATGTTGAAAACAGTTGATTGTCTTAAAGTAGGTTAGACATGCCTCTTACTATTTCTATTATTTATTAACCAAGCTGGTCCATATTTCTAAAATGTAGATAAAGAAAAGGTTAAATTCATCCCAGCATTTTCCTAGTTAGTAATTGTCTGAATTAATGAGGTTTTACTATAGATCAAGTTCTTTCCCTGTGAAATGTAACTCTGAAATAATGCTGTTAAACTGTAGGTCAGTGTTTTTCCTAACCCCAGTGTATTTCAGCTAAAGGCATAGAAAATCTGGATTTGAATTCATATTCTGCCACTTACGTCACCTGTGTGACCCTGGAAAAATTACTTAACCTTCTTTAGGTCTTAGTTTCTTGTTCTGTAAAACAAGAATCTTATACTAGTGATTTTTATGGTTCTTCCAATTCTTAAGTCCTATGACTTAAATATAAAGTCCTATTAGCCTGTTTGGGCAGTTAAGTGATCTAGTGGATAGTGCACTGGGCCTGGCATCAGGAAGACTCATCTTCCCAAGTTCAAATCTGACCTCAGACATTTCCTAGTTGTGTGACCCTGGGCAAGTCACTTAACCTTGTTTGCCTCAATTTCCTCATCTGTAAAATGAACTAGAGAAGGAAATGGAAAACTACTCCAGTATCTCTGATAAGAATATCCCAGTGGGATCATAAAGAGTCAGCTAGGACTGAACACCACCACCAACATGACCTAAATGTAAAGACTGTGTAGTCCAGGCATCTGCCAGTGCCTCTCAGCACAGATCTTGAGGGAGACCTCCTTGTTCTACACTTTCTTTCCTGTATTTGCTTCTTACTGTTTTGCTTCTTTTTCCAAGGCTGATCCCAATTTTCAGTCAATTTCAGATGTTTCCAGAAGAACAGAACAGCTATCCCTCCTCCTGAAAAATTATCTCTGTGCCAGCAAGTCCTAGAACAGTGGTGATGAAGGGGTTTAGTAATTACGATAAAGCTAACTACGTTGCATGGCCTTCTTCTTCCTTCTGAGAAATTTCTTCTGCTAGGAGACCTGGAATCTGCTAATTGGATTAGAAAAGGAGGTACTGCTGGAGGGGTCCATTTCCCCATTCCACAAGAAGCCCCTGGGACAGAAGGATGCAGAAAGAAGGGGAGGGATGTGTCAGGAGGTTTGGAGGTTTGGATGTTCTCAGGAGGCAGCTGAGGTGTGTGGCCTTCAAAGACCACATGGAAAGCTCAGAATCTTGCCTGTTGCCAGCCCTAGTGTCTGGAGCCACAGCCTTAGTGTCTCAGTCTGGCTAGTTTTCTTCCTCATTTGGGGAAAATTTCTGTTAATCCTAGAGATTCTCAGGGACACCCGGGGTGAAGGTTGGAGCCTCTGGGTTTACAGGTGAGTGCTGGTAACAAAAAGATTGGAAGAGTTTCCAGATTAGTTTCTCTTCCCCTCCCAAACAAATCTTTACCACCTTGGTTAATATCTAGGCCCAGTCAGATTGAGAGTCAGGCTGATTGAAGGAAAAGGGATTTAGGGATCTGATTTTGCAGTCAGAGGATCAAATCTTGTCTCTGCTACAGGTTACTTCACCGCCTTGGACCCTAGGGTCTTCATCCAAGACAAGGAGAATGGAACTAGGTAGCATCTGGAGTACCTTCCTCCTCTAGATTTAGCATCATATAAATGTAACACTATTCTGGTTCTGTCCCCAAATAAATCACCAAGAACAGTAGAGAGAGTTAGGGGACCTAGTATGGAGTCTCAACTTTGATTTATTTATTTTTTTCTTTTTTTAACAACCTGTGCGACCTATGGCAAATCACTTTACCCCTGGGACTCAGTTTCCCCATATGTAATTTGAAGAGGTTGGCTTAAATGATCTTTAAGGCCCCTTCCAACTGTATGTTAAAGAATTCTAAGGACTGAGATAAATTCTGGAATGATCAGTTTATAATGAGTAATTAGAAGCTCAGCACACTTGGGGGCATATCCATACCCTCCATATCCATATCACCCCCAGGTGACACTGGGGAGGACAGCCACTGTCCCTCAGCCAATCTCTTGGAGACAGAATTGTGGGCTGGGGGACCCATGGGACTGACCCAAGGGAGCCATTTCAAGGTCATTATAGCCCTTAGCAAGTGAACAGTGCCTGTTCCAAGTGTCACGAATATGCCCTAACACCTAATTATAGGCTAACTGATTTGTGATATTTAAATGACAAGATCTGATGGAGTGCAATCGAATCCTTGCAGTAATGAGTTGCATTATAACCATGTTCTTCTGTAGTGATAAGAATAATGTCAAAGTAATGGGGCTAATAAATAAGTGGGGCTAGCTCTGGGGAAAAAATTACAAAACTTGGAAAGCCGCAGTCATCCAGGACTCTCATGCTCTTCCCCATCAGACCCTGGGTTGTCCTAGGTAGTGATTTAGATCTCACTCTATCACTGTGGGATAGTGGTTAGAACGTAGGACAAGTCAGGAAAACCTGGGTTTGAATTCCCCTGGGACATTTACTATGTGACTGAGCAACTCACTTAATTTCTTTGGGCCTCAGTTTCATTAAAATGAGGAGACTGGATGCAAGGATCTTTAATGTCCTTTCTATCTCTAAATTTATAATCCTATGATACTCAACTTCCCTGGTGAGAAAAGTGTAGGTATATGCCTGCCTGTGGTTTCATGTGTGTATGTGTGAGTTATGTGTACATATGTATAAGTATGTGTTGGGGGAAAGTATGTGTATAAGAAGGTTAAGTCAATCAGGGATTTGACCCAGGGATAGAGGTGGCATGGTACAGAAGAAAGAGTATTTAGAGTCAGGGGACCTGAAATCAAATTCCAGTTCTGTTGTTTACTGTTTGAGTGACTTTAACTAAGATAATTCTGTGTGGGCCTCAGTTTCCCCATCCGTAAAATGAGGAGGATTGGACCTCTCAGTTACCTTCCAGATATAAACCTGTGATCCATGATCCTGTAATTTGAGTACAGGGTTGCTGTTGTTCAGTCAGGTCCAACTTTTCGTGATCCTAATTTGGGGTATCTCTGCAAAGATACTTCTCCAGCTCATTTTTACAGATGAGCCACTGTGTGAGACTAACAGGGTTAAGTGACTTGCCCCAGTGTCACACAGCTAGGAAGTGTCTGAGGTCAGATTTGAGCTCTGGGAGGTGTCTTCCTGATTCTAAGCCCAGTGCTCTATGCACTGCCTGGATAGGGGGTGGGGAATGCCGAATTTGGAGGGTTGGAGAGGCTCTTGGAATGCTTTAGGAACATAGAAACAATAGAGATGAGCACTTAGCAAGAATACTTAGTGAAAGCAGGAAGTTACCATCTCTCAGCTGGAGTGATTTCGTCCTCTGCCTTGTCCAGCTTGGCTCAGGCCTGACGCCATTGTCTCAGGATCTCTCTGCCTTCTTCCCCTCATGGGTGGGAGCCCTTTTCCACCTCACCTGAGTGCATGCTTCATGCTGGTTTACTTCATTAGAATAGAAGAGCTCTATATCTCCTTCCCTCTCTCCCTCCCTCCCTCCCTTCCTTCCTTCCTTCCTTCCTTCCTTCCTTCCTTCCTTCCTTCCTTCCTTCCTTCCTTCCATCTTCTTGTACAAAATAACTAATATGGAACTGTTTTACATGATTGCACAGATATTTTCTATATCGGATTGTTTGCTGTCTAATGGAGGTAAGGAGGGAGGGATAGAATTTGGAACTCAAAACTTAAAAAAAAAAAGATAACCTCAAATGTTAAAAATTGTTTTAACATGTAATTGAGAGGAAAAACAAAATATTATTTTAAAAAACCAACATAAAGAATAGAAGCTCCTTGAGAGCCGGGTCAGTTTTGCTTTTGTTTTGGCATCTTCAGTACCTAGTGCAGTGACTGGTGCTTTGTTTTTCCAAGGTTAGGATTCAGATGTGGGACCTGGGGTGTATTTGTTGGAAGCAGATGCTTTGTGTTTTCTTCACTGGTTATCATAGATATCGGGCTCTTCTGTGTGATTTCAAGACAGGGTGGCATGAGAAAACTCTACACTGCTGCCTCCACCCCCCCACCCCCCACTTCCCTCCCCCACTTGCTGGTGGATGCCTGAAATTCCATTGCCAGGGGAGATAATTGCTTTTCATCCCAGTTAGAGATTAGATTTAAAAAGTAAACCTGCTTTGTTTCCTAAGGACTTGAGGGTGCTGCAAGTGTCTGGCTGTGGAAAGGTGGGGTGGAGTGTGCATAGTATTGGGGCTCCAGCTAGAGGGCGGGGAGAGAGGAGACTGCAATTTACATTTACATCAAGGAGGAAAGCACTGGGGGACACTAGGAAGAACAATAGATATGGAAGCAAAAAGACTTGAGTCAAATCCCAGCCCTGCCATTTAATACCTGGGTGACAATGGGCAAGTCACTTTCCCTGGATCTCAGTTTCCTCATCTGACAAATGAGGAGATTGGACTAGATTATTTTTCTAAGGTCCCTTCCATTCTTAAATTCTCTGGTATCGATGATATGATGCCAGAACTACTTCTGAGAGTAGTGTTTGAAAGAATAGAGGAGGTTCAAGATATTGTGTACTTATAGTGTGTGAGTGCAAGAGGAAGCTTGCAAAGTTCATGGGTTCAAATTCTGTATCAGATGTTTACTAGCTATATGTATTCCAAGTAAGTCAGCTAACCTTTCTGGGACTCATTTTATAATGATATTACTGTGCCAGACAGGAAGATGAGGTTTTCTTATAAACCCCTTGACACAGGATAATAGAACTATTAGGTTCTGTGTCTTCGTTACCAGTAAGGAAACTGAGACCCAGAGAGGCTAAGAGAGTTGTCTGAGATCATACAGATAGCAGAACCTAGATCAAATCCTAGGTTTCCTGACTTCAGATCAAGTGTGCTTTCCATTCTACTGTGCTAAATAAATGTCCCTGGCACATCTTCCAGGACTAGGGTCTGAGAATGGACCAAAGAGGGCATGAGAATCGAAGGCGAGGCTTGCCTCAGTGTCTTTGTTTGTGACCATCCCATTATTTCTATCCAAAATAAGCCTTGGTGGTACAGGTAGAATGCCTCAATTGTTGTTTGGTATGATGATATCCTGATTGATGAGATCATTAAGCCTGAGATGTGACTGACTAGAAATCAATGGAGAGAAGAGGGACTATGGAGACTGAGTACTGGCCTGGATGCTGAGCCAACCACTGGACTTCCTTCTTCTCTATGGTCCACTTAGCTTTGTGACTTCTATAGCAGGAGGTGTTAATGACACCATGTTTAGGAGGTCTGGTTACAGTATAGCTTAGGTAGCTTTTCTCTACTGCATAGCAACAGATGTATCTTGAGCTCCAGCTGACCATGTATGGAAGGAGTAACTTTGCTTCACAATAGAGACTAAGTAGGATGAAGCTGTAGGTACCTCAATGCAAATGTACCACTCAACTGCAGACATGACTCATTCTTCATGATTGCTTAGAAGGGTCACCTATGTTGGAGGGGCACCTTGGTGCAATGGAGTGAAGACCTGGCTGCATTACTCATGAGATGTAGGACCTTGAGCTAGTCACTTCTCAGCCTTAAAGTCCTGTTTTTGCCCTGAAAATGAAGAGACTGGACTAGATGACCTCCAAGGCTGTTTCTGTGATTAAGTCAAATCAATATGAGTTATAAAGGTGGAAGTAAAGGTGAAAAAGGGGTCTAGGCACTTACGTAGGAGACCTCCTGATTTGCCAGACCTCCAATGGAGCTGGCATGTGCACTGGCCCATTCTTGACACCGAGTGACATGGTGAGCCCATCTTACTGGCTCCCAGGGACTGGCATTATTTTCCAATGATTGGCTGACTGAGGCCCAGGGGTATGAACTCTTACTGCAAGAGCCTTTCTCCTCTAAGACCTGTAAGAGTGAGGCTCTATTGATCAGCTTTAAAAACTTTTTCTCACGTTTCCTCTCCTTTGGATACCCAGAAAGGGATATAACCATCAGCAAGAGACTAGAGCATGTGTCCAGCTCCAAGGGAGGTGTCCAAGTCAAACACATCAGAGCAGATCATGTGCTGTGGTTTTTTGGAAAGGGCTCTAGTTTGAGACAAAGGCAGGCCAAGTTGAGTGCTAGTCCTCATTCCCTAGGCTAACCTACTGTATGATTTTTCAATAAGGTCACAACCTCTCTAGGTCTTAGAATAATGATATCTGTCCTCTTACTCAGGGAAGAGAGGGTAAAGATGTAAGTGCTTTGGAAGTATTTGAAAGTACTCTTTAAAAATGAAAGGAATTCATTTGTTCATGGTTCTGGGGCTGGGCTAGAAACTGGTCCTTGGTAAGTGGGAAAGGGGAGTGTAGTATAGTAGAAAGAGCATGGATCCTTTAGAGTCTGAAAAGCTGAATTCAAGGTCTGGCTCTGATATTATCTATATGAACCCAAGTAGGTGACTGCATTCTCTCGGAAACTCTGTTCCCTCATCTTTAAAATGAGGGCAATAATATTGGCTTTGTAAGTTTCAAAGAGCTATAAAAATGAGTTATTATTTTATTACTATTATACAGGAAAAAGAGAAGACTCCCAGATCTCTCTTAATACCCATAGAAGACTGTTTTTCTCTTCTCATTGTTCCTTCCCCATTTAACCCCCTGCCCCATAACAAAAAATAAACCAAACCTTGGTGAAAGAATGTTCTTTTTCTCTATTTAGCTTTTAAAGACTTACACCACCTTACCCTAACCTATTTTTCAAGTTTTATTAGAATTATAACCTCTCCTACACTCTGTGGTCTAATCTAACTGACCTTCTCTCTGCTCTTCACACAAAATTCCATTTCTGGACATTTGCATTGGTGGTTCCCCATGCCTAGAATGCCTTTCTCATTTCTACCTCAGAGTCCCTTTCTTCCCATATGATACAAAGCACCATATTCGTCTTGTAACCTTTCCTGATCCTCACTCGTTACAAACCCCTCCACTCCCAAACTTTGTGTTTAATTACTTTGTATATATTTGTATTTATTAACTTTATATTTATACTGTATATATGTACACATGCGTATGTACTTGTTGCCTCTCCCATCAGAATGTAAGTTCATTGCAAGTAGAGATTGTTTCATTCCGTGTACTCATATCTCTAACTCCTAGCCCAGTACCTGACACACAGTAGGTGCTTAATAAATGCTTGTTGATTGATTGTCCCCTTTAGGACATTGAGAGTTAGACTGTAAAGTGAACCCTGTGAGTCTGCAGGGAATGTGGGAATTGGGTGTGTCTATGTTTCCATAGGGATGTATTTCTGAGTTCCACAAAATAAAGTTGTTCATTTTGGATGTATCACCATTCCTCATTGCTACCCCTGCAGGGATCTCAGTGTGGATGCTGGTTTGAGCCATGCTCAATTCCAGGTTCGGCCCATCCCTCAGCACTATCAGCATTACCTAGCGACTCCTCGAATGCACCACTTTCCCAGAAACTCTTCCTCCACGCAGATGGTAAGTGAAAAGGCTCTGCTGGGAAAATGCTTTTCCTGTGGTGCCTGCCAGGAGTTCATCAAAATCTCAGGCTGACCGCTTGTCCCTCTAAGAGCACCTTCCTCCCCTTTTCCTCCTCCCCAGTTGCAGCCAAGAGAAAGAACCAACCTCACAATGAAGCCACACTGGGCAAAGCAAGACAGTATGGAAGGGGAAGCAGTGGGTAGGGGAAGCAGATGTTATACTATGGTGAGTTGGAAAGGCCTCTAGTTAGAGAGAGAAACAGGCAAGTTGAGTTCTAGGCCTGATTCCCTAAGCTAATTCACTGTATGATTTTCACAAGATCTCTCTAGGTCTCAGTTTTTTCCATCTCTAAAATGGGAATAATGATAACTGCCCTCCTTACCCAGAGAAGATAGGGTGAAGATGTGGGTCCTTTGTAAGCATTTGAAATAAGACTGAAAGGAATTCATTTATTCATGTCTCTGGGGCTGGCCCTTGGTGAGCGAAGAAAGGAGAATGGGATGTCATGGAAGGGGCACTGGTCTAGAGTCTGATGACCTGAATTCAGGGTTTGGCTCTGAGACTGTCTGTGTGAACTTGAGTAGGGGACTGCATCTCTGAAAGTCTAGAATAGCTATACCAATATTGGCTTTGTAAGCCTGAAAGAGCTAGGTAAATGTGAATTATTATTGCTACTACATAGGAAAAAGAAAAGAGAGGTCTTTAGCAGTTCCAAGAAACTTTAAGTATTATTGAAGGGACAAAATATGCACACATAAAACATCTGGAGCACTAAACAAGATAGTATAGAATCAAAAGCTAGATTGTATGGTGTAGACGCTAAGGGTCCTTGTAGTTTAGAGGTGGAGAGCAGTGTGTCAGGGAAGGGATCATGGATCAGGTGAGGCTTAAGTTGACCCTTGATGGGGTGAGTAGGATTTGAATATACCAAAGGGAGAGAGGAAAGCCCTCCCTGCTGGTTGGGGAGCAATGTGCTCTTTCTAGGGATCATGAGAGGATCCAACTGATTAGGTGTGTTATGAGGGGGAAATAAGACTGGATAAATAGATTGAAACCAGGTTTTGGAGGGCTTTGGAGGTCTGGCAGAGGATTTTGAGTTTGATCTGATAGGAAGTAAGTACTACAGAACTGTAGATTCTTGAAAGAGGAGTGACATCATGCTAGTTACCGATGGGAGTGATGAGCCAGTGGCTGTAGTGGGGGTGAAGCTAGAGAAATTAGGTCCATTGTAGAGATACAAGGTCCAAAGTCCTTTTTTGTATTCATGGCATTTTCTCTGCCTTGCACAGGTCGTCCATGAAATCAGAAATTACCCTTATCCCCAGCTTCACTTCCTTGCTCTTCAGGGACTGAATCCAAACAGACATACATCGGCAGTGAGGGAAAGTTATGAGGTATGTTCTCTCTAGCTCAGTGGCCTGCCAAGGAACTCTGAGACCAGGCTAGATTCTGGCAGGTCAGTTGGTCTAAATGCTGAGGTCAGATTGTACCAAAACCTATCCTGATTTCCTGTCTCCTCAAGAATAAAATGATTATTCTCAATTTTGCCTTTAAATATATATTTTATCATAATGTATTATATATACTCTACAGTATATATCATATAGAATTCTCTATTTTGTCTTTAAATATATCTTATTTTAATTTTTGCATAATCTATATTTTACAATATATGTTTTATTAAAATACCTACGTTTTATTAAAATGTGTAAACCCATATATATTATAAAATATATGTATTTATAATAAAATATCTATACATTTTATAAATACATTAAATTTATAATAAAACATGTTTAATTTATAAAGTCTATAGATTATGTATAACATCTACACATTATATATACTCTATAAAATTATGTATCTATACATTTTATATATGAATTCTATATTTTATAAAATCTATAGATTTTACAATAAAATATATTTATAATGAAATATATAAAACATAGATTTTTATAATAAATTATATAAAATATTTTGTAATAAATGCATTTATTTTATATGTACTCATCTATTTTGCTTTTAAATAGATATATGCCCAACTTGGCCCTAATCTTTCTTTCCAATCTGTTGGACACTGCTTTCTGTCTTGTTCTTAGTATGCAACCTGGCCAAACTGATCTTTTCTTTGCCCCTCACACGTGATGCTCCATCTCTTGTCCTCATGCCTTGTGGATTGGCTATACTCCATGGCTAGAATCCACACCCTCTTTCCTTCTGCCTCATAGAGTTTCTCTCTTCCTTTAAGATGTAAAGGAGGCATCAGTTGTCACCTTTTACAACAAACCTTTCTGGATCCTTCCAACTGGGAATTCTTCCTTTCCCTAAACTGCCTTGTATTTATTCTCTTTATACTGATGCTGAGTATGTGTATGTAATATATATGTAAAATATATGTTACTTATATGTGTACTCATTGCTACCTCTATTAGAATGTTTCTTCTGAGTAGGGCTTATTTCCTTCCTTCCTTCCTTCTTCCTTTCTTTCTCTTTCCTTTTTTTTTTTTGTCTCTGTATCTCTAGCACCTGGCTAGGTTCATAATAAATTTTTGTTGATTAATTGATAGAGAAAAATTAAAGAGGGGGGAGAAATATGTAGAAAAGAAAAACTTTTTTATTGCATTTTGTCCAAATCAGAAAAAGTCCTTCGGTTGTCTCTTCTACATATTTATTGTAGTCCCACCAAGCAGTTCACTGTGTGTATGTGTGTGTGTGTGTGTGTGTGTGTGTGTGTGTGTGTGTGTGTGTGTGTGTGTATTTCTGTTGCAGGAGCTACTCCAGCTGGAGGACAGACTGGGCAGTGTGAGTCGAGGAGCTGTACAGAACACCATTGAGAGGTTCACCTTCCCCCACAAGTACAAGAAGGTAAGTGACTTCTCCCATACATTGACTGAGCAGGTCAGTTCTTAAGACTGTTTACTATGTCAGCAGCTATGGAACTAGATCCAGCTTATGCTTAGAGAGACATAACAGAGGTAACCAAAGTCTGGGAATCCCCTCATCAGCCAGGAGGACAGGGCAACTTTATGGCCCTAATTCAGTGTCTGACGGAGATGATAAAGAGGGTAGTGACCCTCGTAGAAACATGAGGGCAAGGGTGTGTTTGCCTGAACATTTCTGGGCTCTTGATGGCTATGGCAGGAAAGCTCAAGTGTTGGCAGATTCACTATGTTGGAAAGGCTTCAGGTACAGGCCTGGTGACAGACTGTCTATTGTCTGAGGATCAGGAGCAGGGAAGCTCATTACCAGAAGGTTGGCTTCTTGGTGACAAAATTTTTGACCTCAGTACTACATCAAACAGTGACTGTAATAAAGAATAAACCAATCCACAAGTATTTATTAAGTGCTTGCTTAAGACTGAGGAAACAAAGGAAAAGCAATCTTCAAGGAACTTGCATTCTACTTACAACATGAAAATAAATATGTTTATATAAGACACATTCAGAATTCATGGATTATAACCTTTGAGAGGAAGGCACAGATAGCTAAGGGGACCAGGAAAGCCCTCTTCACAGAAGGTGGAGTTTGAGTTGGGGACTAAGAACATATGTTGATGTGTCTGTTCTTATGAAGATAGGTATGGGTAAGTGGACAAAAGTGTATAAAGATACATCAAATTTGTCATCCTTGGTTAAATTTGGAGAGATTGAAGCTCAGAGAAGTTAAATAACCTACTAACAGAGCTGTATGGTTGTTTGAATTGTGGATAATCAGGCATTTGTTATCTATGGGAGAATATGTGTGTCTGGCCTGGATAAGGGAAGGCAAGGCAGTTTCCCGTAAGGTGACTGCTATGTCTTAGACTGAAGGAAGTTAGACTAGCTAAGATTTATTTGGGAGAGCTAGCTTCTGATCCTGGCTCCAAGGCTCATTCTTTGGATCACCTTCAGTTTTCACCTTTTTAGGTTTACTTTAGAGCTCTGGGGTTGGAATCAGGAAGACTCATCTTCAAGAGTTCAAATCCAGCCTCAGACAAGTTACTTAACCGTGTTGGTCCCAGTTTCTTCATCTGTAAAATGAACTGGAGAAGGAAATGGCAAATCATTCTAGTATCTTTGCCAAGAAAACCCCAAATGGGGTCATGGGTCAGACACAACTGAAATAGCTTGACTACAACAACAATAAAATTATGCCTCTAATTTCTTCAACTAATTATATTATGAGATGGTTTATAATTATTAATATCTTCCCAAAATATGGTATCAACAACTGAGTACTCTAGATGGCTGGGACAGAGCATGGGAGAGGTATCACATCCCGTGCTTTGGTTACTATGCCTCTTTGCAGTAGGAAGTCTAGTTCTCTAATGCCCATGCTTTGTGCATTTGTGTGTAGACATCTGAGAACGTGAGTTTTTATCTCTGGATCCCTTCATATATTTTGGCCCTTCTGAATTATTCAGCTTCTCTGTGGCTATTTTCTTTTTACATAGTAGCTGCTACATTCTTCATCTACTCTCTTAACCTTTTTTTGGTCCCCTAAACCCCTTTGACAGTCTGGTGAAGTCAATGGACCCGTTCTCAGAACAGGGGTTTTTAACTGTATAAAATAAAAGTCCTCCTACAAAGGAAACCACTTATATAGAAATGAAGGTGAATTTTCCCCATCCAAGTTCATGGAGCTCCCCAAATCTATTCTTTACAGGCCCTTAGGGATCTATGAACCCTAAGTTAAGATGCCCTGCTTAAGCTAAATCACTTTGCAGATATATGTAGGCAATCTTCTTACTCTTTTCTTTTCAGTTTAAAGCTTTCTTATTTGATGTTTAAGTCTACAGGAAAATATATTCTTACAAGTCCTTGTTGGGTGTACTCCATCCCTGGCCAGCACCCTAACCTGCCTGCATTTTATATTACGGTTTAGAAACCAAATCCTGTTCTCAGACATCATCTTAACCTGAAATTGTTCCTTCCTTCTTTCCTGAAGCTTCTTCTTACAATTAGAAGCAGTGATAAAAATAATACTTGCATTTCTAAGCTCTTCAGTCTCTGTCCCAAACTTTATAATCTGTAGATTCCTTCTTGGCAATATCATATCCGTCCTCCCTCCCCGTCTCGTCTCCCTCCCCGTCTCGTCTCCCTCCCCGTCTCCTGGAGAAATGCTGTGGTGAATTGTCTATTCACCATTCCCACTCACCTTGTTGGGTCGTTCAGTTACTAGGGGTTCCTGAGAGAGACTTTATTTATTATGGCGATCTTTCCAGAGATGGATCTAGCTTGCCTAATTGCCCTTGATTGGCAATGAGCAGCTTCCTGTCAAAGCTTCAATGTCTCTAAATAAGAAAGAAAATTGGAATATTTTCTACCCTGAACAGCATTCATGTGAAGGTGGAGGAAGGACAACTTTAGAGGTGGAAGGAGCCTCACAGGTGATTAAGACCAGCTTGGGTGTGAAGAAAGAATCCCCACAGCATCCCCAGTGAATGAATAATCAACCTGTACTTGATGACTTCTAGTAATGGGAAACTCACTGCATTTTGAGTTTTAGGAAGTTTTTCCTTTTATAGACATGAAATCTGCTTTTCATCTAATCCTTCTTCTATCTGGTGGTCCTTCATATACTTGAAGACAGCTGTTATACTCCTAATTGTTCTCTCCTCTAGGCTAAATAGTTTCAATTCCTTTAACCAATTCTCTTATGGTATGATCTCTAGTCATGTTTCAAATTGACCTCCTCTGGAAATGTGTCAGTATCCTTCCTTAAATATGACAACCAAAACTGAATACAACAAATGCTTCAGGCATAGTTTGACCAGTGCCTAGTACAGCGGGGATGGAACCTCCCTTATTTTGTACACTATACTTCTGTAGTGAGTGCTTAATTAAAGATTTACTTATCTACCTCCCTATGTATCTATCATCTATCAGTCACCTATCTCTATCTTTTACCTACCTACCTCTCTCTATTTCTATCTACCTATTACCTATATATCTACATCACCTATCTATCATCCCTCTCCCTCTCCCTCTCCCATTCTCTCTCTCACTACAACCTGTCACTTTAGCTTGTTAAATTAACATGTTGCCATGTTATACTTCTCACTCCCATTGAACTACTAAAATCCCCATTTCTTTTTTACACGAACCATTTTAAGCCACATCTCCCCAATGCTGTATTTGTGTAGCTGATTTTTTTCAGTCCATGCAATTTTCTAAACATCAGATTCCTCATTTGTAAAATCGAATTAATAATACTTATTATTTTAGTACCTATTTAATAGAGTAGTTGTGGCAAAAGCACACATTGTGAACCCGAAAGTGTTTTATTATTATTTATTCTTGTTAGAATTCATCTTAAGTTTGGCACATTGTTTTAGGATGTTGAAACTTTTGTGATCTCAATCATCCTTAGCTATCCTTCTGAACTTTTTGTCTTCTGCCCATTTACTAAGTACACCAACTATGCCTTCCTCAAATCAGTAAGAATAGTGTTGAACAGGACAGAATCAAGGATAAATACTGAATCACTTCATTGCAGACCTTTTTCCAGGCTGATATTGGCCCATTATTTTGAAATTTTTTGGGATCTGGTGGTTCAATCAGTATGCCTCACTCAACAGTTGGATTGATCAAATTTAATCACATTTGTAATTTAACAGCTAAATGTAATGAAAAAGAGCACTGAATCTTTTTTGTTCTTGTTGAAAATGTAGGTAATTTTATTTTTAAAATTAATTTGTCATCAGTTTCAACAATCACTTCCATATGTTTTAAATTTTCTCCCCCTCTCTCCCACCTCCCTCCCCAAGATAGGATGCAATCTTATGTGGGTTCTACACATGCATTCTTATTAAACACATTTTCACATTAGTCATGTTGCATACAAGAATTAAAATGAATGGGAGAAACCATGAGAAAACACAAAACAAAACATAACAAAAGAGAAAGTAGTCTGCTTTATTCTGTGTTTGGATTCTATAGTTCTTTCTCTGGATGTGGATGGTATTTTGCATCAAGAGTCCTTTGGAAATGTTTTAGGTCCTTGCATTGCTGTGAAGGGCTAAGTCTATCAGAAACAATGCTCAAACACTGTGGTTGTTACTGTCTATAATGTTTTCCTGGTTCTGCTCATTTCGCTCAACATCAATTCATATAAGTCTTTCCAGATTTTTCTTAAGTTCACCTGTTTGTCATTTCTTAAAGCAAAATAGTATTCTATTAGATTCATATACCACAACTTGTTCAGCCATTCCCCAATTGATGGACATTCCCTCAATTTCCAGTTCATGGCCATCACCAAAAGAGCTACTTTAAATATTTTTGTACATGTGAGTCCTTTCCCCATTTTTCTGATCTCTTTGGGATAAGCCCTAGAAACAGTATTGCTGGGTCAAAGGGTATTCCCATTTTTATAGCCCTTTGGGCATAGTTTTAAATTGAGGAGCACTGAATCTTGAATTAAAAAGTCCTGGGTTCAAGTCCCAGTTCTGCCACCTATTGAGTCACCTTGGATAGGCCAAACCTTCTGGAGCTCCGAAAGGACTCCAATTTCAAACATTAGCTCTGTTACTTTGGTCAAGACATTTAACCTCTTAACATTTAATCCTCATCGAATAAATGAGAGGTTTAGATTAGGAATTCTCTAAGGTCCCTTCCTGATTAAAATCTATGATCTTATGATCCTTGAGCCAACGGGGTTGTTTTGGGGAAACAACTTTCTAGATATTAAAGTGCCGTAGAAACTTATCTATTATTCATTCAATCATTAAATATTTGTTTAAGATCAGTGGTGTGCCTCTACCCTGTACTAGGCACAATGGGGAATACTAAGATGAATGAGACAGTCCCCGTTCTCCAGGATCCCAGATCTAACCCATTAAGGTGTTGCTAATTTGCAAATAATTAATATCCATCAAAATATATTGAGTATTTAATTCTGTTCTTAGCGTTGCTGGAGGAAGAAAAGAAATATAATGGAAGATAGTGAAAATGGAATAAAAAACTATCCTTTTAGGCACTTATTACATGCCAACGACTGTGCTAAGCACTGTGAATACAAATGGAATAATTAGGCAGGCCCTGTTCTCAAAATGCTTACATTGAAAATGGAGATAAACCATAGAAAAGAACATCTACTTTGTAGTCAAAGGACCTGGGGACAAACTCTACTCTGCTCCTTACTGCAACATGTGTGGTCTTGGTCAAGTAATTTAACGTATCTTTGCCTCAGTTTCCCCATTTATGAAATAAAGGACTGGACTAGAAGGTCCCTTCTGGTTTTAGGTCTCCTGAGCTTATGACAGTCCCTGTTGTCAGGGCCCTGATTGCTGGGAAGCAAGACGAACACAAGTGAAAAATGAGAGAATAATTTAGAGCAACACGTGAGCTTTGTACAACGAGCTATGAACTACATGTACTCGAGAAATTCAGAGAAGGGAATATCAAACAAGTATGGAGTGTTCACAAAAGGTTTCAGGAGGAGGTTGCTTTTAAGTGGGCCTTGAAGGATGGACAGAATTTAGAAACCAGCGAAGTCTGGGGCAGGGATGAGGAAAGAGAATTATATGTAAATTGGGAGAGCAGCATAAATAATGGTCAAAGAACAGAAAATTAGTATATCATGTTTGGTAAGTGATATAGAGACCAGCCTTCCTGGAGCAAATAAATTTATGGTGGATAGTTATGAGAGAAAAATCCAATCATTCATTCAATAAACATTTATTAACCACCTATTGTATACCAGGGACTGTGCTAAGTCCTAAGGATACAAAAAGAAGCAAACGACAGGCCTTGCCCCTCAAAAAGCTTACAACCTAATGGGCAGAATAGGGTGGTTGAGGCAAATCATTTATGTAAGGGTGCTGAACAAATGAATGAATCTACATCTGAGATTTCTATGATTTTACGAAGGAATGAAACATTTGGGAGTCAGAAAATTAGAAAGTTCTTGAGCAGAAACAAGATACAGTGAAAGTTGGAAGGGAAGAAGGTTATGATGAGGCAGTGATAGAACAGAGAGAGCCCTGGCTCTGGAGTCAGAGGTCTTGGGTTCAAATTCTGGCTCTGGTACCTGTGGAATCTTGGGCAAATTACTCAACTTCCCTGGGCTTTGGTTTCCTCACAGAGTTGGACTAGATGATCTCTAAGGTCCTTTGGAGCTCTAGGCCTAGTATCCTGTGTTGTTGTGGTTGCTGTTCATTCTTCATTGAGGACCAGTGACATCATGGTTGATGTCTTGACTTGCATGAGAATTGGATTTAAGTAAGGCAGAACTACTCAAAGTCATCAGCCTCACTTTTTCCTCCAGAGTCATTGGAGACCAGTTGTAAGACAAAAGTCAAGATGACTGGTGATAGTCCAGAATGTAGAGGGAGATCTTGGTCTTTCTAAATTAAAGTCTTTCCCAGGTCGAAGTTTATCTGAGGCCATGCCCAAATTGATTAACAAGTTTAGAGGATGTTGCAGTAATTTAGGTGTGAATTACTAGGGTCTGCACTAAGATGTTGTCAGTGGAAATGAAAAACAAAGAGTCAATTTAAGACAGGTTTATAATAATGTGTAAACCACAGCTCCAGAAATGATTCACCCATGTTCCTGATTTCTTAACCTGTTACCCCAAAAACTGCCTAGGAGACCACAATAAATGAAGTTATTCTTTCACTCACTTGGCCTGAACTATCAGTCTGGGGAAACAGTGAAGGCTTTCTGCAAATGACATTCTGCTCATCAATTAAGGAAGCACCTACTGTGTGCCAGGCTAGCACTGCTAATTTGAGTCAAGCAATTTGGCTGAGAGGAAGGAAAAGGGGGGCTGAGAATAGGATGGGCCACAGAAGGAAGTCATTTGCTTCAATTCCTTCCAGGCCAGGTGATGGACCTGGTGAAGTCTTTGGGAGAAGAAACCCATTTTGAGGAAGGGCTTAAAAAGGAGCTGTTGGTTCACTGGAGGAGACTCTTCTGGCCTTGCCCTGTAGCACTGATGGAGGAAGAGAGATGAAATCAGGGAAATGGAATGGGAGGTTCCTGGGAACACCATTTGGTGGAACATCTATTGGAAGGACTGTGGAGGGAAGGAATTCACTTAGAAAAGCACAAGAGCCACTGGGCAGGCTCTTGGGTAATTAAGTCTTGTCTGTTTTCTCCTTACAGCGAAGACCCCAAGAAGGCAAAGGCAAGAAGGAAGATGGGGAGGAGTCAGACACGGATGAAAAATGCACGATTTGTTTGTCCATGCTCGAGGATGGAGAAGATGTGAGGTACGATGATCCCTGTTCTGCACTCTTAGGACTCCTAGTCATCAAGTTGGTACATGCCACTAGGAGAAATCTCCTCTTACTCAGCTAGTGTATGTGTGTACATGTACATGTGCATGCATGTGTGCACACATTTGGGGAGGTATAAGGTGGGAAAGTAATTTGACATTTGATGAGCTTGGCACAAAGACTTCCCCTCCCATTCAGTCAGTCTAGGGAGAGCCACCCTGGAGGAGCTGGGTTCCAGGACTCGAGGATCTTTATCTTATGTTCAATTCAACAAACATTTACTTAGTAACCTACTACGTGCAAGACACTGTTCTAAACTCCGGGAAGACGATGATAAAACTAAAATAGGCTGCCCTCCTTGAGCCTCCCTAGCTTTCGTGGAAAGTTGCTAGGTGATTTTTTTGGATAAACTATCATTTGTCCCCCGAGAGGGTCTCTTGGTTCTAGGCTGGCCCCGTGTGCCCCTTCCTCTGACTAGTCCCAGAGCTAATTCATGCCCATCTCTTCTAGGCGTTTACCCTGTATGCATCTCTTCCACCAACTGTGTGTCGACCAGTGGCTCGCCATGAGCAAGAAATGCCCCATCTGCCGAGTGGACATTGAAACACAACTGGGTGCCGACAGCTGAGGTGACAGTCCGCCTGGCAGATGCCCCACTTTCCTTCACCAGGTCCCCCGACGGCCATAGCCCTTGCAGCCAAACTTTGCCTTCTGAGCCATTTGATTTAAAGGAAAAGCCTGCAAGCACATTTTGCGGAATGAGGAATCGGTGGTATCAGCGTCAAAGGGATAGGAAGGAGGTCCCACCCAACCCGAATGGTCACCATCCCACGAGCTATGCGTGGGGGAGGGGCCATTGCCCAACCAGCGGGGCGGGAAGGGGGGGCCCACGCTGCTGAGGATTTAGATGTGATCTCGAAGGTACTAGTTGGATAGTCCGGCCCCTCAATCCTGTCCTTGGAAGGATTGTATATATACCTCTCGACTACGTAGAAACCATGTAGGGGTCTCTAGCTATTTCTGTGGATGGCAACCGGAGCATGTTAGCTTAAGAAAAAAATGTTGTGTGTGGTGCTCTAGTCATCTTGTGGTGGACATGTTGCTATTACCGAATTTGCACCAAATATTTCTCATCAAGTCCCTTGTTTTGGTGCCTGACAAAACTGACCAACGACAGCCCGAATCTTCCCATCTTTAGGAGAGAAGGAAAAAAAAGGTACAAAGGTTAAAACAAACGAACAAAAAAAAAGCCAAATTCTGTTTACAGTGAAAAGGATGATTTCTTCACCCAGGTCTGGGGGGTGGGGCGGGAGGGGCTTCTCGTTCTTTGTGTTGGTGTTGTTTCGTTTTTTATTTTTGCTTTGATCATGTTTACAGTGTACGGAGCGGTGGAAGGAGGAGGGGCATCTGGGAAAGAGATGGGGACAGGAAAGGATCCAGTGGGAACAGCCAGGATCCCTCGGGCTCCGTCCCTGAGCCTCCCACCTGTTGTGCTGGGGGTCAGGGTGGGCCACCAGGGAGGAAGAGAGGAGAGAGGGAGGTCCCTTCCGAGGGAAGGATCCCGAGCCCCGGTGGCCCTCAGAGGAGCCAAGGCTTGGCTTCGGGGCTCCCTCCCCTGTTTCCCCATAGGCTAGAGAGAGGCTGGCCTTCAGCTGTCATAGCTTGCTGCATTCCCCAGAGCCCAACTGCTATCGCTCTGTGTTCTCCCCTCTGCTGCTCCTTGCCTCGTGGCAAAGAGGCGATTTAACCGCTGCCTCCCTATGCAAAAATAAATAAATAAAAGTAAGTAAAACATAAAAAGAAAATAAATAGCATAGATAATTAGTAGCTGGTCTTGGCCAAAGTGTTCTCCGCTGCTCCTCTTAGAGATCTGGCTGGCACTGGAGGAATGGTGAGGCTCACATGCCCCAGGAGGCTGGGAGAAGGCCAAAGCTTGTAGCCTCTTCTCTATGGTGCCAGCCAGAGTGGAGCATCACAGGCCACAAGATGGTACTTGAACTTCCTCCGGTCCCACCTGGAGAGACAGAGACTGGGCTTTGGCTCGAGAAAAAATCTTCACTGGGAAACTGGGGGCAAGAGGCCCCCAGCCTCTGCCTCCTCCCTTGACCTGCTTTGAGCAAGTCACTGTCCCTTTTCTGTGCCTCAGTTTCCCCATCTGTAAAGTGGGGGAGAAACTAATCTTTATCCCAGCCCCCACTCCCTCTACCTCCACAGGATGTTGTGAGGATTAATAGTACTTCTGCTGTCTCCTGGGTCTCTTCTCAGGGTGGGGAAAAACTTGGAAGTTCCAAATGATTCCATCTAATGTTTCCCCCACCTCCCCACCCTGCACAAAGCCACAGCTTTTTTGAAGCATGGAGTGAGCAGAGGGAATGAAAGAAGGGGAGACAGGTGGGAACCCATGAAGTTCCATCTAGCACCAAATTGCTTTTATTACTATTAATCTCATTAGTATTAATATTATTATTATTAGTGGGTCCATGCTTTCTTTTTCATGGGTGAGAAACACCAGGAATTAGGACAAACCAAAAGGAGTGTGGGAGAGTGATTACAGCTCATATGGAATTCTACTATCTTCCTTTGACCTTCCCTATTTCCTTTCCTCCTACCCTTCTACTACCCCTCTTCCACCCTTTTCTCCCCCTGCCCTTCAATAAGCAAGAGAGGACATGGGGAGAACATGGTCCCAGTGTTTAAATGCACGAAGGACCACTGGGTGGAGTAGGGAGTAGGTTTGTTTTCTGTCACTTCAGAGCAGAAGACTAAGACTAATGGGTAGAAGTTATAGGGAGAGACTTCAATTCCATCTCAGAATTTTCTTACTGTCTTCTGATTATTCCACCATGGAAGAGGCTTGTTTCAAGAGGCATCGATCTTCCTACCATTGGAAGCGTCTAAACAGATTACTATCTGCTGGGGATTTTCCTAGAGGAGATTTCTGCATTGGATGAGAGACTAGACTGGATAACCTAGAAAGTCCCTCTAAAAGTCCATGATTCTGTGGAGTTTTTTTTTTTTTTTACTGAGATAATGTAAAGTGCTTCGCAAACCTTAAAATGCTATATAAATGCAAGCTATTATTATTAGTGCTCACTGTGAGTCCACTGTTGTGCCAAGCGCTAAGGGGGATATGAGGAAGAGGAAAACACAAGTCCTGCCCCTAAGGATCTTAGTCTAGTCTAGAAGGCATTGCACACATTGGGGAATGGTACAGTATGTGACAGTGTTAAAGGAAATGCCACACTGCAAAACTGCACTGAAGCCAGTAGTTAAATAACAACAACAAAACAAAATTCACAAAACTGCCAGGAGGCTATCAGTATTTTCAGTGGGGAGGAAGGCTTCAATCAGAAGCAGCTGCCTTGTCAGCAGCCAGGACCTTAAGAAAGGGCAAACGAGTCCCAGTGGAGGGGCTCGATCCACAGAGCCATCAGAATGAGAACTTCCTTTCTATAGTTTTAAGTGGAGAGATCTCTCCCTGTTTTGGTTCGTTGTTCCACCCTTCTGGGTGGTTGGAAGAGACAGGAAGGTTCAAGGGAGGCAGTGGGTTAGAATGGAAGGAACACTGGTTCATGAGTTAAAACATCTGACTTCAAGTCTTGAGCTATCACACTAACTGGGTGACCTTGGGTAAGCTCCTTCCTTGCTCTGTGCCTCAGTTTCCTCATCTGCAAAATGAGGGGGTTGGACTAGATCTCTAAAGTCTGGTCCAGCTCAAACCTTCTGTGATTTCCCTAAGGTCAGGGCATCTTTTTTCCAAGCTAGTAAGGTGCTTCATACCAGAAAGCTATTGAAGGTGATTCTTTTGGTGGGCAGGAACATCTGCTTAAGAGGCTGACAAAAAAAATTCAGAGCAAGTGGAACATAATATTTTCTGCCTTTCCTCTCATCCTTTCCCCCCTCTTCCTTCCTTCCCCACATTTTCTCCAGTCCCATTTATATATTCCTAGGTGCAGAGAGCTCTGCTCTAGGTGCCAAGGTGGGGACTACCCACAGGGCAGCCCTTGCCTTGGAGGAATTTATCATCTGCCACTTGTGGAATCCCAGCTGAGCTGTAATTACCTGACTTCTCCCCAAGAGACCCCAGGTACTGTCTGGGGGGCCAGATGAGGCAGGTGAGGGGCCTGCTCTCCTTCACACCTGTCCCCCCACCCAAGCACCCTGGGTCCCTTCCATGATATAGGGAGAATGGTGAGAGTCAATTTGGGCTCAAGACTCTCAGCCCCTGATTTGGAAGGTCTCTGGAGTTGTTCACCGGTGACAACTGGAGAAAGAAGAGTGGAGAGGGGCCCATGTTTCCTTTCCCTCCCCTCCCCAGGGACTTTTGAGGGGAGCTGGAGGTCAGGGGGAAGCAGGCACAGATACTGCTCCAACGCCAACATCTTAAGGAGAGGAGACCATCTTCAGTCCTTCTTCTGCTCAACTCAAGGGCCTCAGACCCTCGACTGAGAAGCATGAGTGCCTTCTGTGGCTGGAAGCTGCCCTGGGAATGAAACTGGGGCCCCTTTCCAACAGCAGCCGCCGCCACAGCAGCAGGCCCCTCTGGGACTCTGGTCAAACCAATGCCAACGAGCCCAGCAGGCAGGGCAGACGGAGGCCGAAGGGCCCAGGGTCCACAGTACACCTCCCCTTCACCAGGACCCTCTCTTCGTCCCCTCCAGAGCCCAACGCCCAGTCCTGCTACCCCCTGAGGCAGGGCATCAGCTCCTCTGTTCCCAGCACCCCAACTCCATGCAGGTGTTACTAACTCTTTATGCCTAACGAACAAGCACAGTTTTTTTTCCAGTGGTGATGAAAAGCACCACTAGACTCTTTCCTGAAGAAATCCCACTCACTCCCTCTCCACCCTTTGGTGGGGGAGCCTTGCCCCGCCCCCCTCTCCCCCGCGGCGCCGTAGCAACGTCTGTCAGGTCCCCCTTTGCCCGCGTTCCATCTCCTGTCCTCGCATAGAGCAAATGCTAGAGCGATTTCAGCTGATAGAAAAAACAAAAACAAAAATAAAAAAAAGCAACAAAAAACAAACAAAAAAAAACACATGGCACGTTGCTAGTTTACAGGGTTTTGTGAGTTTAAATGCCTTATATTTAACAATCATAATTTATGACTAACTTGTAGATATTGTGGGTTCTTATTTAATTATTTTTATAGTTGTTTTGCATTTTTAATTATAATTTATTTATTTAGAAAGGATACTAATTTTTTTTATTACTCCTATTACCTCATTTTGGCATTGTTTCTGGGAGTGGAATGCTTTGCATGCATTGGTACGATGAAAACCGACTTTGACCACAAAAAAAACAAAAACAAAAACCCACAAAATTTCGCTGAACTTTATCTCGTCCCAAATCAGGGTGTGTGATTGCAAACTGTCTTACTGTGGTGCTGGCCTCTTTGGATACATTCCATAACAAAATGCAAACCTTTGATTCTGTATGCTGTGATTTAGTGGAAAACTGCAATAGAGTAACCGTATTTAGCACATATATAAATATGATTTGCACTCAGCATCAAACTGAGGTAATCCTTTCACTCGCTTCCCTCTGGCTCCCTCTGAATATGGACCTCTGTTCTCCCCCACCTCCAGCTTCTTCCATCCCAAAAGCAACCCCAAAGGTTCCTATTAGGGAGGGTTTGGGAGACAAGTCATAGAGGAGGTCATGCTTGGGAAAAACGAAGAGGGTGCTTTGGGAAATACAGGCCACTACTCTAGGAGTCTTGTCCCATCAGCAGTCTCTAGCTTCCAAAGGAAGTTTCCTCTTGGGAAATTCAGTAGAACAGAGAATTCTTATTCAGGATTGGGCAGTGGGGTATGGGGTGGAGATTTTAACGGCCCCATGAGCTTGTCACCAGTGTGAAGGACAAAAGGCAGGGGGTGCCAATAGAAAGTGTATCCAAGCAATGTAGTACCATGGAACAAGTCAGGGGACCTAGAGTCTAGTTCCTCTTGACTGCCACTAGCTTCTAGTGTGACTTTGGGCAAGTCACATGATTTCTCTGGGCCTCTCCATGGTAAAGAGAGTCGAACTAGATGATTTCTGAGATCTCTTCCAGTTCAAACATTCTGTGTTTATAAGGCTTTGTCCTCCTCTTCTTGGACACCTTCTTAGAGATCCCAACTCTACAGAGCTATTGGAACTAATGGGGCACCCACCATTTTGTACCTAGTTTGCTTATATTGGGCTTCTTTGGCCCTAGTAAAGAAGAAATCGTTGGCCAGTCATTTTTCCAGTGAATTTGCTCAGTGTAGGCTTTCAATATAGGTCTCTGGGGGCCTCCAAAACCTCCATTGCTATAATAGAAGGTTAGGCTATTTCTTTGTGCTGATAATTGCCTCAGTTGTGTCCGTCTCTTTGACTCTGTAGACCAGAGTTTCCCAAACTATGTTTTACTGGGCCCTATGTGGTTCTATGAATAGGGTTTTAAAAAAACACCTCAAAATCTATGAGAAAGATTTTAAAGGAATGTTTTGGCTCTAAAATGTTAAGAATGAAATTATTTAGTCATTAAAAATACATAAAGCAATTTTCAGCATAAAATGGGGTTAATTGATTTAATAGGTGGCTCTAAATTGCCTTTGAACCCTCTTTTTTCCAGAGGTTATGCCAACATTTATGTGGCCAATAAGTTTGGGAAACACTGCTGTCCACAATGCTTGGGGCTGGGCAGGGTGGGTGGGGGGTTGGGTGGGTGGGATTCCACCTGTTTAGTGGACTTGCCTCTTGCATGCTGGCTTGTATGTTTTCAGTGGATTTGGAAGATGTTGGCAAGTTGGGCTAAATAAAGTGCATGTCATAGAATACTGGGGTTGAAATATGGGCCCCAAATGTTGTAGCTTGATGTTTTTGTCCTGACCATGGAAGCTCTTGGAATCTTGGATGACTGGGCCTCCTTCCAGCTTGAAGCTTTATTTCTAGAAAGTTAAGGGAATTGATGAGTGGGTGAGGGGGACACCCTAGCTCTAGATTCTATGATTCTGTGACCCTATGAACTCAGCATCATTTGTTGGCAAATGATAAGTTGAAATATGGCATTATGTTACCCCAAATCTCCCTTTCTGTGGTAACTTGGCTAGGCAGGATTCTTGTTCCTCCCTCTGTTGTGTAGGAAGGACAGAGATGTCGTGGGGAAGGGCTATGGTTAGAGTTGGCGGTAGGTGGGAAGGTGAATTATTTGACTTTGGGTGACCTATCAGTGGTAAGGCCATTGATTGTAGGGGAAGGAATCGGGGACAGATCTTTAGTATAAACTAGCACATGAACTCTGCCCTAGTGTCCCTCCATTGTCAGGACATATAGGGAATTGTTAATCCTCCTGATGAGAAGCATCTACTTTCAGTCCTGATTTAGATCTTTCAGGGATGTTGGCAAGAATTCAGGGTGACATCTTTAAGATCTTCTGTACATTTGACTCCCCTTGCCCCTGTTCCTTTCCCTATTTCCCTCCTCCTCTTTTCTTTCTGATCATTTTCTCCTTTTTCTTTCCTCCCTTTCTCCTTTTTCCCATCAATGCCTCTTCTTTCCAGTAACTAACAACCCAACTCAAGGTCATCATGGAAGGAAGGTGATAGGGATTGGGATGATCAGATTTGTAACATCACCTTACTACCCATAGTCCATAGAGCAGCCAAGCCAAGGGGCCTTTCTACCAACTAGTGAGGGGTGATGGAGCCTATGTGCTATGCCTCCTTCCACCCTCACCCACACCAGCTTCTTATATCTCCCACAAGTCTAACTCTGCCTTCCCCTTTGAAATACCATCACTATTGTGCCAGACCTGGGGTCCAGCCTCTGGGGTCTCTTTTAGGTAACCTGGCAGACATTAAAGCAAATTCTGCCAGCCCAAACTCCTTTGATGGGTCCCAGATGGATTTACCTTATATCAACTTCTGTTTTCTAGCAGAAGGTATTAAAGTGAAGTACCTCTTGTGCTTCTTTTGAAGTTGGTACCTGGAATCCAAGCCAACACCATTCACCCTTGCCTGTTCTGGTTCTCATTGTTCCCCCACACCCCAGTTACAGCCATCTTTATTTGTCCCCATTTCCCCTTCTGGTTCCAACTTCTAGCCTTGGAAACCATTCATTTCTAAGGCTGTAACTAGCCTCATGGGGGGCCCAGGCGAGTGAAAGGATTATCATTGGTTTTGATTGGTTTTTTTGGTAACCCTACTGCTGTTCTGTTCTGTTGTGCTGTGTGACATTTTGCTACATAGACTATTTTATAGCAGAAAGCTAGAAGAATATTTATTATGAATATTAAAGCAATAGTGCATCAAGAGACGGAGACATTAGGAATTGTGTAAATGCTTAGATTCACTTTTGGTGGATTTTTTGTACTTTATTTATAACTAATAAAAACGAACTGCATTGCTAACTACATTCCACTGGTCTTGGGTGCTTATTCCTAGGCACACTTAGTCAAGGACCTAGAAGGAATCCAAACTGTCTCCTGCCTTTTCCTGGGATTTGAGTTCAGTTCCTCATGTCAGTATGGTCAGTCGTTCATCTCTCCGTCTCCTGTCTTTTGGGTCTCCTTTATTGCCTATGTCCTCTCTCTTTCTTGCTCTTTGTTTTTCGTTTACCTTTTTTTTATGGAAGTCTGTAGCATCATGGTTTATTATCTACATCTACTTTAGGTTACCATTATAATCTACTAATGACTAGGTGATGCAGTGAATAGCACGCTAGGCCCGGAGGCAGAAAGATCTGAGTTCAAATGTGGCCTCAGACACTTACTAGCTGTGTGGCTCTGGGCAAGTCATTTAATCCTGTTTGCCTCAGCTTCCTTATCTGTAGAAGAGAAAGGAATGGAGAAGGAAATGACAAAACACTCCAATATCTCTACCAAGAAAACCTTGAATGGGGTCACAACTGAAATGATTGAACAACAATAATTGGCTATTTCTGGCTACCTATCATTATTTATTTATCTATTTCTGTTTATCATCTATATCTTCTGAGAGACAGCAAGGCAGAGTAGATAGAAGGCTGGTCTCAGAGTAAGGGAGGCAAGAATTCATGTTCTCTCTTTGCCATGCACTAGCTGTGTGACTATGAGCAGGCTGCTAAAAGTCTCAGGTGCCCCTTGACAGCTCTCTAAGATTGATAAGTTACAGGCCAGTTATATCAGTGAAAGGATTTTCCACATCAGGGAGTTCTAAATAACTTTGAAATTGCAGGGATGACTGCTGCCTTCTTCCCCCATATTTTCTATTTATCTACTTATAATTATGTCTTTCTTTCTATTTGTTGCCTAAAAACTTAAACTAATATCTTAAGGAGGCAGCATGGTACAGGAGAAGATCAATGGATTTGGAATCAGAGGACCTGGTTCCTTATAGTCATTGAAGCTCCCTGAATTTCAGTTTCCTCATCTTTAAAATGACAGAGTTGGGGGGCAGAGCCAAGATGGTGGAAAGACACACATACTCAGGGTCTCCCCACACAACCCATAAAATACCTGTAGAGAGGGACTCTCAACAAATTCTAGAGCAGCAGAAGTGGAGAACAACAGAGTGGAGGAGATTTCCAGCCCAGGGTGACCTGAAAGACCCATGGGAAATGTCGATTACACTAGACGCGCAGGTGGAGCAGAGCCCAGCCCAGCCTTGGCTGAGCAGCAAGGCTCCCGAACAGCCCTTGGGGGCAGAATCTCCAGTCTTGGAATCCCCAGTCTCAGTAGCAGCGGTTCCCAGATCCCTCAACCCACAGGCGCCAAAGGTCAGTGATGGGTATTTTCAGCTGGCCAGGAAGGGAGAAGGGCCTTCCATAGCTCTGGCAGCAGGCAGTGCCCACAGAGGCTGCACAGCAGCCTGTACAGACAGCTCCATTGTTGGAGTGTAAAAACCCCTGGGGGCACTGAAGAGCTGAATCTTACCTCAGCCCTGTGTGGAGGCCCTGGGTGAGCTGGTCTTTGTCTCACACTGAATGGCAGCCCTGCCCATCCAGCTCATCTGAAAATCAGCTCCCAGTGCTGATTTGGTGGAAGTGGAGGCCAAGTGGCTGTGGAGAGGTAACTGCTAAGATTCTGGGCACAAAAATCCCTCTCTGCGTCCAGACCAGCACATGCTTGATTGTGCCACCTTGGAGGAACTGAGATCTCACAGATTCCCAGAGTATATCCTACTCTTGACAAAGGACCCAAAAGTCAAGTAACTCGTTGGGGAAAATGCCCAAAAAAAGGGGGAAAAAATAAGACCATAGAAGATTACTTTCTTGGTGAACAGATATCTTCTCCCATCCTTTCTGATGAGGAAGAACAATGCTTACCATCAGGGAAAGACACACAAGTCAAGGCTTCTATATCCCAAACATCCAAATAAATATTCAATGAGCTCAGGCCATGGAAGAGCTCAAAAAGGATTTTGAAAATCAAGTAAGAGAGGTGGAGGAAAAATTGGGAAGAAAAATGAGAGAGATGCAAGACAAGCATGAGAAGTGGATCAACACCTTGCTAAAGGAGACCCAAAAAATGCTGAAGAAAGTAACACCTTTAACAACAGGCTAACTCAATTGGCAAAAGAGGTTCAAAAAGCCAATGAGGAGAAGAATGCTTTCAAAAGCAGAATTAGCCAAATGGAAAAGGAGGTTCAAAAGCTCACTGAAGAAAATAGTTCATTCAAAATTAGAATGGAACAGATGGAGGCTAATGACTTTATGAGAAACCAAGAAATCACAAAACAAAACCAAAAGAAAGAAAAAATGGAAGATACTGTGAAATATCTCATTGAAAAAACAACTGACCTGGAAAATAGATCCAGGAGAGACAATTTAAAAATTCTGGGACTACCTGAAAGCCATGATCAAAAAAAGAGCCTAGACATCATCTTTCATGAAATTATCAAGGAAAACTGCCCTGAGATTCTAGAACCAGAGAGCAAAATAAATATTGAAAGAATCCACAGATCACCTCCTGAAAGAGATCCAAAAAGAGAAACTCCTAGGAACATTTTGGCCAAATTCCAGAGTTCCCTGGTCAAGGAGAAAATATTGCAAGCAGCTAGAAAGAAACAATTCAAGTATTGTGGAAATACAATCAGGATAACACAAGATCTAGCAGCTTCTACATCAAAGGATCGAAGAGCTTGGAATATGATATTCCAGAAGTCAAAGGAACTAGGACTAAAACCAAGAATCACTTACCCACCAAAACTGAGTATAAAACTTCAGGGGAAAAAATGGTCTTTCAATGAAATAGAGGATTTTCAAGCATTCTTGATGAAAAGACCAGAGCTGAAAAGAAAATTTGACTTTCAAACACAAGAATGAAGAGAAGCATGAAAAAGTAAACAGCAAAGAGAAGTCATAAGGGACTTACTAAAGTTGAACTGTTTACATTCCTACATGGAAAGACAATATTTGTAACTCCTGAAACTTTTTTCAGTATCTGGGTAGTTGGTGGGACTACACACACACACACACACACACACACACACACACGCACACACACACGTGCACGCGCGCACGAAAGAGAGGGAGATACAGAGAGCACAGGGTGAATTGAATAGGATGGGATCATATCTTAAAATAATGAAATTAAGCAGTGAGAGAGAAATATATTGGGAGGAGAAAGGGAGAAATGGAATGGGGCAAATTATCTCTCATAGAAGAGACAAGTAAAAGACTTTTCAGTGGAGGACAAAAAGGGGGGAGGTGAGAGAAAAAACATGAAGCTTACTCTCATCACATTCAACTAAAGGAAGGAATAAAATGCACCCTCATTTTGGTATGAAAATCTATCTTACAATACAGGATAGTGGGGGAGAAGGGGATAAGCAGGGTGGGGGGGATGATGGAAGGGAGGGCAGTGGGAGGAGGGAGCAATTTTGGGGAGGGATAGGATCAAAAGAGAGAATAGAAGTAATGGGGGGCAGGATAGGATGAAGGGAAATATAGTTAGTCTTACACAACATGACTATTATGGAAGTCATTTGCAAAACTACACAGATATGGCCTATATTGAATTGCTTGCCTTCCCAAAGGGAATGGATGGGGAGGGAGGGATGAAGAGAAGCTGGAACTCAAAGTTTTAGGAACAACTGTTGAGTATTGTTCTTGCAACTAGGAAATAAGAAATACAGGTAATGGGGTATAGAAATTTATCTTGCCCTTGAGGACAAAAGAGAAGATGGGGATAAGGGAAAGGAGAGATATTAGAAGGGAGGACAGATTGGTGATAGGGGTAATTAGAATGCTCAGTGTTTTGGGGTTGGGGAGGGGAGAAATGGGGAGAAAATTTGGAACCCCAAATTTTGTGGAAATGAATGTTGAAAACTTAAATAAATAAATTTAAATAATAATAAAAAAAGTAAAAAAAAATAAAATGACAGAGTTGGACTTGACCTTGAAATTCCTTTCCAGTGTTAAATCTGTCCTATGATAAATTGTTGTTGTTCATGATCCCACTTACGGTTTTCTTGGCAGACACTTGAGTGGTTTGACATTTCCTTCTCCAGCTCATTTTACAGATGAGGAAACTGAGGCAAACAGGGTTAAGTGACTTGCCCAGGGTCACACATATAGGAAGTGTCTGAGGCTGGATTTTCAGGAAGATGAGTCTTTCTGATTCCCGGCCTGCTGCTCTGTCCACTTTGCCACTTAGTTGTCCATCCTGTGATAAATAGAGAATAACTATTAGCAAATTCATGTAGTCCTGTTTATATTTTTTAGCCACCAGAATCACCTTTTGAACTTGATTTTTAGTTATCACCATTTCTATCCAGCAGTCTGTCTACCTGCCTATCTCAAAGACTCATATATCTGCATTTATAATGAACATTTATTGCTAGATGAGTATTTCTCAAATTGTGTGTTCTACAGAAACCTTGTGGTTTCATTAGGAAATGTGGGAAATAGGAAAAAACCCCTAAAAGTTGGAATTATGACAAAATACACACAGTAAACCAATCCATTTTATTTTTGGTCTGCATCAGTAATGAACAATTGTGTCTATTCAATCAATGAAGAGATGAATCAGAGATTGGATGAAATTGATTATGAGATAAAGAAATTGATATCTTATTGGTCTCTAATCAAGAACTAAATGAATGAGATGACAGACAATCAGTTGATCCACAGTTCTTAGCAAAGTGCAAATACAATAATCAAGTATTATTTATATTCTTAGTGCCTTCTTCTTTCCTCCCCTTCCAGCACAGTGAGTATATAGATCAATGTACCTGGAGTCAGGAAGACCTGAGTTCAAATCCAGCCTCATACACTTACTAGTTATGTAACCTTGGTCAAGTTACTTAACTTCTGTCTGCCTCAGTTTTCTCAGCTGCAAAATGGGGGATAATAACGTCAGCTGTCTCCCAGGGTTGTTATGTGGATCAAATTAGATATTTGCACTTAGTTATGCTAAGGTAGGTGCTTAATAAATGTTTCCTTCCTTCCCAACTTTTAAAACTAATGTCCATTTTGCATAATTGGGTAAAACTGAGAGTTTAAAGAGAAAAGAAAGGCACAATGTAAATAACCAACATTCTGATGGTTAAGTGAATATCCACAAACCTAGTTTGAGTATTGAATCTCAAAAAGAGAAAAAAAATGCAATCATTACCCAATTATAGTTCTGTAAATCTAGCAAAATCATAAAGGCATTTACAAATTTAAACAAATTGAAAACAAAATTGTAATTAATAAAGTGAAAATGTAATGAACTGAAAATTTTCCCCAGTTTCTGTAAAGGAGAAAATGAAAATTATTGTGAAGCATCTGACATGGCATTCTCATTACTAATTTAGTATTTAGTATTATTAGTATTTGGAATAAAATTGTTTTGAAGGTGCAATTTTTTAAAAAATCAGTCTTTTTTAATTTGGCACAATAAATAGTAATCATTTTCATAAGTTATTATTAGTAATTACTATTATTTATATAAGGAACAGTTGAAGGACTTCCCTGCCACTGCAAAAGCTGTGGCCCAGAGCTCTACATGACAGAAATATTCTTTCCTATCAGTATCAGCAAGATAGAACACATATGAGCTTCATAAGGGGAGGTAGATATTTATATTTCCTAGCAGCTTTAGGCAATGTTTTCACAGAAAAAAGTTCTCAGGAAAGCACAGAGTATGACTTTAGCTAATAGATGATTACCCTTCACAAAAGATCCACCAATGAGGCCCAAATGACAGAACTTGCTAGTACCTATTTCCTGTTTAAATGAGATTTGCTAATGTTCTGTGTTTAGGTTTAAGTTAGCTCTCTGTAATATTTGTCTGTCTTTATTATTTATATCTGTCTAACTCACTCTACTCATTAATATGTCTAATAAAAAAACTGACATCTACATAGCACTTGAAAGTCAACAAAGCACTTCATAGACATGATCACATTTGGTTCTTCTAAAACTGTGTGAGTCAGTTGCTATGAGTGTTATTATCCCCACTGTACAGATAAGGAAACAGGTTCAGACAGCTCAGTGGTTTGCTTATGGTACGATGAGGATAGTCAGGTTGGATTCATATCCAGATCTCTCTTGACTTACCAGTCTAAAACTCTGTCCACTTTGTCATACTCTCTCTAGGTATCTAGCTATCAATCATCTGCCTAATCTGAATTCTGTTCTTGACTGCTATGTAACAATGGATGAGTGACTTAACTGCCCTGGGTCCCAGTTTCCTCATTAGTAAAATGAGGAAGTTAGCTTAAAGCATCTCTAGGGTCTGAAATCTGTAATTCCTAAGAACTATTTGTATCTCTCTCTTAACATATGTTTGTTCTGACCTGTTCTCCCCTTTCCTTGGCTTTTTTTTTTCTGCCTGATTTCCCATGTCTTTAGTTCCTTTTTGTTTTTTTTACAATCCAAATTCTCTTTGATACACACAGTTTCCATTCACTTCTTGGGCAAACCTGAACCTTACACTTTAAAAATTTCCAAGATTTTCACAAGGGCTGGACTGCACTCGACCTTTCAGAGTTCTAGGATTGACTTAGCAAGTGAATGCTGTAAATGCTATTAGTAGGGCTTATGTCTGAGCTACCTAAGAGAACCAGTGGTTTTTCAGGACTTTGGTATGGTGAATAGTTTGCAGTAAGTATATACTGCTAATTACAAACAAATCTCACCTATTTATTAAAGCATCATGCCAAGGAGCTTTACTTAGAAAAGTTGGTCCTCTTTGAGAACGAAGGACAAACACGACAACTTAGAAAAGCTTTGTTGGCCTATGTGTTCCAAAAAACCATAACTGTTTGTTTAAAAACATTCTCAAATATAGACTTCCCTAAGTTAGACTATTGGCCAACACCCCACCCCCACCCCCACCCCAACACACACCAAGGCGAAGAGAGAGAGAGAGAGAGAGAGAGAGAGAGAGAGAGAGAGAGAGAGAGAGAGAGAGAGAGAGAGAGAGAGAAGGAGGGAGGGAGGGAGAGGGATTTTGCATTATAGGGCACCAAAAAAAAAGTCTTTAGGATAGGAGATAATTTCTAGCTGGAGTTTAGAAATGCTTAAATAAGGTAAGGTCTCCAAAGACACCTGTGTGGTTTTAGTACTAATTGAATTATTTATAGTTCACAGGACAAAATAAAATGAGCAATATGACAGGTGGATAAAGTTCTGGGCCTGGAGTCTTCAGAAAAACACAAGTTTAAATCTGGGGTCAGACACTTACTATGTGACCCTGGGCAAGTCAATTAACCTCTCTTTGCCTGAGTTTCCTCAACTGTAACATGGGGATCATAACAGCACTGAGTTCTCAGGATTATTATAAGTGTCAAATGAGATCATATTTGTAAAATGCTATGTCTAGCACATAGTAGGTGCTTTATAAATGCTTATTCCCTCACCTCTCTTCTTTTCTTCCATATGTCATGTGAGAAATGATTTTTAGGAACAGTGTGATGTTTAATCTGGAGAAAAAAAGATCTAGATCTTCAAATATGTAATACATACAGACAGTATGCTTTTGAGTTTACAAATTACCTTCTTCACCAAATCCTGTAAGGTAAATAATACAAATATTACTCTCCCATTTTACAAATCAGGAAACAGAATTTTTGAGTAGTGAAGTGGTGTGATTGAGGCTACATGGCCAGGAAGTTCTGGTATCTGAACTCAGGTAGTCCAGTTTAGTGCCTTTGCATCAGATAGGAAAAGGATTAGGTTTATTCTGCTTGACTCCAGAGGGCAAAACTAGAATAAAGGGTGGAGATCACAGGAAAACAGATTTGGACTCAGCAGAAAGAACTTCATAATAATTATAGCTATTTCTAGTGCCTCTAGATATCCACCTATCAATCTGCCATCTTTCTCATCTGAATTCTGTTCTTGACTCTAGTGCTAATTAGCTGTGTGACACTGAGCCTTCTGAGGCAGTGAGTAGCTCGTCATTTGAGATATTTAAGGAGAGATTGGATGACTAGTAAAAGGGATTCCTGGGTGGGAGGTTGAATGAGATGATGCCTGAAGTCCTTTCCAACTCTGATATTCCATGATTCTTTGAATGCTCAGTTCTTGATTAAAATAATGTCAGATCACTTCCATGACGTCAAAATACCAAATGGATTGTTGAGATATAGGGAAGAACTTCCCTTAGATAGAGAAGAGTTACAGTGGGGTGGGATTTGGAATCTCCTTCCTGGAATCAGTAAGACAATACACATTTATCAAGTGCCAGACACTGTGCTAGGTGGTGGGCATATAAAGAAGGTATAAGACTGTCCCTGACTTTAGGTTGCTCATTATCTAATGGGAGAGAAAATATGCAAATAACTATTTATAAAATAAGCCATATACAGAATAAATGGGAGATAATCAACAGAGAGAAGTCATTAGAATTCAGAGGGATCAGGAAAAGCTTTTTGCAAAAGGCAAGATTTTAGCCGGGACTTGAAGGAAACTGGGGAAGCATTACTTGCATAAGGGTCAGTGAGGGCCAATGCCCAGAGCTGCAAGATGGAGCATTTTGCGTGAGGGAGAGCAAGGAGGCCTGTGGCACTGTATCATGGAGTATATGGTGGGGTATGAGGGGTGAAGTGTAAGAAAACTCGTGAGGGATGGGAGGACCAGGTTATGAAGGACTTCGAACACCAAGATTTTATATTTGATCCTTGAGGTGACAAGGAGTCACTGGATTTTACTGAGGGACAGGGCAAGGCCTGACTTGTATTTTAGTAACTTCACTTTGACACCTGAGTGGAGCATGGATTGGAGTGGGGAGAGACTTGGGGCAGGGAGGCCACTCAACAGGCTGTTAACAATAGTCCAAGCATGAAGGGATGAGGGCATGCACTACATTGGAACTCACACTTCAGAAGTAACTTTTGCTCTTGGGAGCCCTCCTTCAGATTGGAGGGAGGAGACCTGCTCCAAGAACCTCCATTTAAGGAGTTTGTCCAGGCCAGTCATCTCCTCATATCACACCAGGCTACACTCCTCTGGACTCCTCCATCATACCCCCAGTAGGGGACCTTCTCTCCACCTTTCAGCTTCCTTCCATGTGTTGTTTTCCCTATTAGAACAAGACTCTCTTGTCTTTCATTTTGCTTGTATTTGTGACATAGAAGACACTAGCACCAGACCACCTAGCACAGAGTATCCATATCAAAGAATGTGCTGTGCTTTATGGGCAAAGCAAATTTGAGTAGTTCAAAAGAAACACGAGGTGTGCAAATTCAGAGACATCTCACTCCAAATGTTCTCATGGACTATTTGTACCCAACCTGTGATAGAACATTCTGGGCTCTTATTGGCCTGATCAGTCATAGTCAGACACACTATAACTTGACTCTAACGTAGTGATGTCACTTTGGTCCTCTTTGAGAATGAAGGACAAAAACCAAGCAATTTGTGCTCCCCACACTTGCCTTAGTGCTTGGAACATAGTGGGCACTTAATAAATGCTTGTTGATTGATTGTACTAGGGTGGCAGTAGACTAGGGTGGAGGAGAGAAGGAGGCGTTTTTGAGACATGTAACAAAGGTAAATTTGACAAGTCTTCTCAACAGAGTGGATATGTGAGGAGAGAGAGAGTGAAGATAAGAGAGAGTGGGGATGATAGCAGAGGCAATCTGTTAAAGGAGATGAGATGGAATGTGATCAATTTTATATGTAGATTGGTTGGTTTGGGCAAGGAGAAGAGTCACTCTTCATGTGAGATGGGTTGGAGGAGATAGTGGCAGAAAGCATCTGGGTGATGTGAAATGGGCAAGAGAAAAGAGGGAATGTGTAAATGGCCTCCATTTTTTCTTTCATTAAAATATGAGGCAAGGTTTTCAGCTGAGAGGGTGGTGGGAGGAAAAATTTTGAGATTTGAGGAAGGATAGTTCGGTGAGACAGGTTTATGTTTATTGTTTCCCATAAGTATGGAGTTGAGTGAAATATCTTTTCAGATCCCAGAGCAGAGAATAGGTCTGTGACTTTAGGGAAAGGAGAAACAGATATTAAGAAGGAGCTCCCCTCTTTTAGAAACTCAGAAGGGAAGACCTGGCACAGCCTGGGAGCTTTATGAAAGGGTTTGCTTTTTTTCTTGCTTATGTGTGGGCTTGGCACATTGAATTACCATGTCAACCTCTGGCCCTTTGCCAAGCTGATGAGTTGGGAATAGCAAGGAATACCTGAGAAATGGGATTTGGAAGTAGATGAGGAGAAAGGAAGAGTCAAGGATGACTCTGGAGAAGAGATGAGAATGAAAGGGAGGTGTGGAGAGGTTTTTGAGCTTTAAGGAAGTGAGTTGAGGGCACTCAAAAGGGAGGTGATAATTCTACTATCTAATCTGCACTTGTCAGTGGAGGATCATGCTCAGATCTGGGCACCATGATTTAAGAAATACACTATTAATCTGTAGAGTATCCAGAGTCCATAATACATCAATCCATAATGATAGGAAAAACCGGGCATGGTTAGCCTTGGAAAAGAGACAATTCAGGGAAGACATTTTATTGTATGGAAGTATTTTAAAAGTTCTCAGTAGAAGAGGTAGGACTGAATGGGCATGGGGAAAGAAATTGGTTTTGTTCTGTTTGACTCCAGGAGGCAGAACTAGGAGGAAAGTGGAGGTTGCAAAGAAGTCAATTTAGGCTTTATAGCTGGAAAAATAGAATTTCTAACAATTAGAGATGTCCCAAAGTGGAAAGGACTGTCGAGAGCTGATGACTCCCCTCCCTTTGAGGTATTCATACAGAGGTCAGATGTTGACTTGCTCAGGTATGTTATAGTGGGGATTCTTGTCATGGATGGATTGGATTAGATGTCCTTGGAGATCCTTTCCAACTCTATGATTCTGGGTAATCAAAAACTATTCTGAATCTTGGATCATCTCACTAAGGTAGGAGATCATGTAAGCTGCTAGGTGGGGGTTGGGTAGGATGGAATCCAACTAAGGGCATGAGCAGAGAAGGGAAAGTATGGAAGAGTCACTGTGGAGAATGTGCTAGAAAGTCAATAAGGCAATGGTTCCCAAAGGACACACCAAGGCACACTTCTGTGTTTAGATTCCCTAGGTATGCTATGAATTGCATGGTACTTACAACTGCACACCCACAGGACAGTCTCCCAACTCTCCTGCAATACTGTCAATTTAAATGTTCAGTGTGCCACAATTCCTTATGGCAAAGAATAAAACTGCTCCTTAAGAAAAAAAAGTTTGAGAACTGCCATCAACAGAGATGAATAAAAGGATTATCCATGGGCAGCAAAGAGAGACTAGTTTGGGTTAGAAAGCATACACTTTTATGGGGCCAGTCAGCTCTGTTTTGTGATTTTTTCACATAGTATTCTGGCCATTGAAACAGTGTTGGAGCTACCCAGGACTGAGAGGTAGGGTGGCTACGGCAGAAGGACAAGGTATTCATGGGAATGGTTGACCATTAAGTCAATGCCAGGAGTAAAGGTAATGAAGCCTGAATGGGGTTGATGGATTAGGAGAATGGGACAATCTAAAGGTCAGTAAGGGTAGATAATGAATTTGGAAGAACAAAAGAAGTACAGAGATGGGAGGGAAAGGGATTATCGTCAAAAAGGATTCAAAATTCAGGATTTTGGAAATAAAAATAGCTAACATTTATACAACACTTTAAGGTTTGCAGAGTGCTTTACAAACATTGTTGCATGTGACCCTCACAAAAACCCTGGGAGGTGGGTGCTGTCATTATCCCCATTTTACAGTTGAGGACACTGAGACAGAGAGAGGTTAAGTGACTTGCCCAAAGTTACATAACTAATAACTGTTCGAAGTCACATTTGAACTCAGATCTTCCTGACTTTAGGTCTAGCACTCAAATGATTTCTTTTGAAAGAGATGAACAGAGTTAGAGCCAGAAGGGGTCATCTAGACCAATCATCCAGACTCCCTCATTTTAAGAGGTGAAGTGACTTAATGGTAAGGAGTAAGGTATCCCTGATTATAAAACTAACAGGGGGAACAAGATCTAGCTTATACTGTGGCTGAGCTAGACTTGGGCAGACGGCGGCATGTAATCTCTTCTTGTTCTTTATTCTGTTGCTTGGATGGTTTTGTGATCTTGTCTGTGAAGGTAGGTACTCCCGACCCCAGAGTAAAACACAAATCCATCAGGTCTTCTCATTTGCTATGATTCTTAGCTACATTTTCCCAAAGAGAATCCACCCAGTGGGCTGGGAGTAGGGGTTCTTTCTCTGGATCACATCATATTGGGAGGCTTAGTGCTTCACCACTTTTATCTCCTGCTTACTACATGACTTGGCCCATTTTTTTTCCCCTGAGGAAAAGGCCCAGCTCATCTGTCCTTTACAGTAGAAGGATGCCCACTAGGTGGGGTGGGGTAACAGACCTATGAAACAGACAATACAAAATGGCCTTACCTTCTGCTTTCCCAGTGATAATAGTGGAGCTAGGGGGAAAAAGGAGTTAGAAGGTAACAAGAATCAGGGCAGATAGATGGATAGAATAGTGGGTACAGCACCAGACCTGGAGTCGGGAAGACATGAGTTCAAATACTGGCAATGTAATCCTAGATGAATCACTTTTTACCTTAGTTTCCTCACCTGTAAAGTAGCATAATAATATATAATAGGGTTACTGTGAGGATCAAATGAGATAGTAATCATAAAGGATTTAACACAGTGCCTGGCGTATAGTAAGTGCTTATATAGATGTTAGCTATTATGATTGTTATTACAATGTCCCTGACAAGGGTCATTCAGCCTCTGCTTAAACAGCTCCAATGATGGGGAGCTCACCACCTCATCCCATGGCGATGCAGTTAGAATGTTCTTCCTCATTTGTGAGATAAATATGAAGTCTTGATGGGAGTGGAGAAGGGATCGGAGCAGGTGCACAAGTGTAAGGGGTACATTGCATCTCCTTGTGCCTGACTTCACACCTGGGAATACAGCTGGTATTCCCACCTATGGGAGATGAGGAATGGGGAACGTAAGACACAGAAGGACTGTTACAGAACTTTTTAGGCCATGCTTGGTGCTATTTCAGGCCAATGTACAGGTCCAGTAAAAATAAATCATATTTATAGAGTGCTTTACAATTTACAAAGCAATTTCCTCATAAAAGCCCTGTGATATATGCAGCATGGATATTATTAGCATGCCCATTCAACAGAGGAAAAACTGAGACTCAGAGGGACAAAGTGACTTTGCTCTAGTCACACAGTCAGGAAGTAATAGAGCTAAACTATGAATATAAGGCTCTCCAACTTTAAAGCCTGTTCATAGGTTTGTAGATTTAGAGATGGTAGAACCTTAGAAGTAAGCTAGTTCAACCCCCCTCATTTTACAGATAAAGAAACTGAGGCCTAGAGAGCTCAAGTGATTTGGAAATAGAACTCAAATCCAGATCCAAGTTGGAACTAACCTATTAATCAGGGATTTGAGGAAGTCCAGAAGTTTCCCCTGGGCCACACCCCCCTTTCTTTGTAGACTGATCCTGACTCCTGAAATTCTATATTTTGAACTTCACCCATTGTGCCTGTTAAGAGATACTAGTGAGAGTTAGACTATCAGATCCTTGGCACCTTGGCAATGAGCTGAGAGCAGGCCCCATCATGGGCCTGGGAACTGTGAGGAGAGGAGGTGTGGAGGGGCCAGGGAGCCTGGATGCCTGAGGAACAGGGGGAGCAGGATGCTGTTGCATGGAGGCCAGAGTGTCCTAAAGATGGACTTTTCCTCCTTCACAATTTTTCCCAGGCCTGGCCCTGTTTAACCTTATTCATGCTGAGGCTTTGGTTGTCCTGGCAACAGCATGAAGCACCTTGAAAAAACCAGGCAGCCCATGATTTTCCAGAGCACCAGGGTCATTTTCAGATCAAACTATAGATCTCAGAGACGAAGGGATGGTGCCCCTCCATTATACCTTTTTTGTTTCAGGCTTCTTGTCCTCTAAGGCCCATCACTGTACATGTAACACTTCATTTGCCCCTCATCCAACAACCCTGTGAAACAAACACCACAGGCATGATATTTAGAGATTTGAAGATGAGAAGAAGAAGTCTCAGAGTTCAGTGATTTGCCTGAGGAGTTAAGGGGCCCAAAGCATTCCCATCCTGCCCTACCCATCAGCTGTCCTGGAGAGCAACACAATACATAAATTGTGGCAGGACTAGCCTCAATTCTAGTTAGTTCTTCCTGATGCTAACTGCTCCCTGCCCTCCACTCAAGCCAAGTTGTAGTTAAATACTTTGTCTTTATTCTCTTCCTATTTTTTCCTCATACACTTAGCACTGTACTCGTTCCCTACATTAGAATGTAAGCCCCATCTGGACAGGGATTATTAGAATTTTTTTTGTCTTTGTATCCCCAGAACCAGTACAGTGCCAATAATGTAGTGGGCCCCTAATGAATGATTGTTAATTGATTGCCTAATGACTAGGGCTGTAAATAGGTTTGGGTGGAGGATGCCATGTCTCTGGCAGGGAGAACAGGGTTATATATGAGAGAGGAGGATAAGATTTAACAAGGGAATAAGGTGAACTGAGGCTAGGACTCCCAGCCCCAGGCACAGTGCTTAGGCAGGAGAGTTCCCCCCTCTCCCCCCACAACACACACACCTTGCTTTCTTGCAAACCTTGTTTGACTTCTGTTTGACTTAGAACCTCTTCCTTTCTCCTTCTTCAGAGCCTCTTCCCCCACCTCATTCTTCAAGGACCAGATTAAGTAGATGAGGAGAGCATTTAAGATAAGGTAAAAGAAGGGAAAACATGCCTGGACGCTGTAGAAACCAGTCTGACTAAAGCAGAGTGTTTGTGTAAGGACAAGAATGGGAGGTGATATTGTAAAAAGCAGGTTGGAGCCATATTGGAAAAACCTTGAATACTCAATTGAAGAGTTTTAAGAATGGTTATTTTTTCAAAGGGAAACTCTACCTGGGTCTTGCTCTCTTCACTTTTATATTCTCATGCCTGAAATATCTTCTTATGATTAACTGAGAAAGTTTGGCATTGGGATAAGGAGGAACAATTTTTCAGTTACTCAGTTTAGTCTATTTTTCATTTTAAATTCCAGTTCCAATTTCTCAGCCCATCAGTTTGTAGGTTTGTGAGCCACCCAGTGACTTGGGAACATGATCTCAGACTCTCTGAGCTGGAAGGGACCCGAGAGGCCATCTGGTCCAACTGGTGCCTGGACAAGATTCCCCTCGACAACACACCCAACATATAGACATCCAGTTTTTGCTGGAAGGCCTCCAATAAGAGGCAACCCACTACTCCTGAGGCAGCCTTTTCCATTGCTGAGGAGCTCTCATTGTTAGGAACAATTTCCTCATATGTAGCCCAAAATTCTGCCTCTATGCAATTTAGTCCTTCCCTCTAAAGCCAAGTAGAACAAGTATAATCCTTCCTGCACTTAATTTTTTTTCCAGTGCTTGAAGAAGACGATCTTGTCCCCTCTACACCTTTTCTTGTCCAGTCCCTCTAACCCTCTCCATCTTGTCCAGAAGGATAGTGTGAGAGGCTTTGTCAAATACTTGTTAGAATCTATAGCAATAGCAAAGCCAGAATTAGAATGGGGTACCTGAGGCCTTGCTCTAACCTGAAATTGAGAGGGTGCTTATAGCATTTGCAATCTTTTAGCAGTATGAAAGAAATGGAGCCTGAAATCTAGTTAACAAGAATAATTTGTTAAAATAGGGATCTTAGACTTACTTCTTCTTCCCCAGCAGCTACATCCCAGCATCCCCCAGGTGAGCTCCCCAGTACTGCTTCACCTTCTCCCTCTCATTCCCATGGCAGCCTTAGAGTGTACCAATATCTCTTCCCCGATCCTAGCAACTGAAGTTGTTAATTTGTTTTGAGGGAATTTCATAGAGGCTGCTGTAGGTGTGTTTTATCTTGCTTGCCTTGGGCGCAAAAAATTTCTAGTTATGGCTCTGTAGTTTAATAAACTTGTCCAAAAAGATTACTCTGACATGACCTGTTTTCGATGAAGCTGTATCTGTTCTGTATCTTATTTTGGGATGTTCACCAATGATCCCTTAAATAGTATATTCTTGAATTTTGCAAGGAATCAAAGTCAAGCTCACTCACCTACAGTTTGCGGACTTTACTTCCTTTCCCTTTTTGTTCCCCCCAAAATTGGGACATTTGCCATTCTCCCATCTTGGGATACTTCTCCTATTGCCAGTCTTTCAAAGACTGTGGCTCAGCTTTCAGTCCCCTAGGGACATTTTCTTCAGACACATGCATAGTCACAATACAAGGGTATATACCATTTATCTCCACAAACTGTGACTTACACAGGCAGAATTATTTGACAGTTCTTTTAGGATGATCTGTTTGTGGTGGGAGGGGAACTGAAGCTTAGAATCTGAGCTGATTTCAAATTTCTCAGCCATTTATCTCATCACTGCTCATCTCTTGCCAAACCCTGACACTGGATCACTTCCACCTCATACCCATCTGCTAAACTGAACTGGAAGAAGTCATGTAACTATGCTGGTAGACTAGTATACTAGATTGGTAGACTCTATTGTATCCTCTAACTTCAAGTGAGTCCTCACTGCGGCAAGGCAATTCTTTGATTCTTCCCCAAATGATTTCCTATCTCACTTCTCACAGAAGCTATTCCAAATCTTCTTTCCTTTCCACAAACCTTCCTTCTCCCCCCTTATCCCCAGATGAGAAACTTAGTTTAATGAAAAAAGTTAAGGCTATTCACCATGGATTTTCTCTTCTCCCCTTTTCTTCATTTCAAAACTTCTTTACATCAGGAAGATTCCCCTACTCTCTCTTCTTTCTCTGCAGTCTCTGTGAAGGTAGACCTCTTCCTTGCCCAGACCAGCCCCACTACATGTATTCCCATTTCTCTAGCAGATTTCAATCTTCCACCTCAACCCTCTAATCTTCAATTTATAGTTATCTACCAGTTCTGACCCTGATATCTACAAATGCATTTATGTGTCCCCCATCTTAAAAAAACCTTCACTGGGCTCTACCTTTCCCTCAAGCTGGTATCTTTCCCCATTTGTCAGCCAAATTCCTAGAAAAACCTATTTATACTCCTGCCTTCATGTCATTGCCTCCCATTTACCAACTCTTTGCACCATAACTTCTGACCTCATCACTTAATTGACTTTGTTCTCTCCAAAGTTTTCAACAATCTTTTAATTTAAAGGTCTGATGGTCATTTCTCAGTCCTCATCCTTTTTGCCCTCTTTACATCATTTCATGCTGTTGATAGACATGTCTTTATGAATACTCTCTCTTCTCTACTATTGTTCTCCTCCCCATCTGGTCTCTTCCACTTAGTCTCTCTTGTTGGCTCATCATCTGTATCATGTTCCTTTACCTGTATGTGTAACCCAAGGTGCAGTCCAAGGCTTTCTTCTTCTCTCTTTTATATTCTATCCCCTGTTAATCTTGTCAGCTTGCCTGGGTTTAATTATCATTTCTTTGCAGATCATCTTACATGGGTTTAATTATTGTCTCCTTGTACATGGTTCCCAGATCTAAGCTATTTATTCTGATCCTATGGTCCTGTTGGGAAAAATAGCAATAACTCATATTTATAGAGTATTTTCAGTTTTTTCAGTTTCTTTCCTTAGAATATCCCTGAGAGGTTAAATAATACAAATAATAATATCCTTATTTTACAGATAAGGAAACTGAGTCTCTGAGAGGTTAAGTGGCTTACATCCAGTCACATAGCCAATATCTGTTGGAGGTTGGATTCAAACTCAGGTGCTTGGGGACTGCAAAACCATCACTCATACTGTTTTTTGAAGACCCCTGACATTCCCTCATTCTATAACTCTCAAGCTGGTCCATCTGGCTCCTGCAGATGCCATCTCTTTTAAATTGGACTCCTCTGGAAAATCTTAATTAGTCCCTTCCCTTGTGAATAAGACCTTTGTACATTATCACTTCCCACCTAAGCCATCCTTAGTTATCCCTTCCCTATTCAGGGGGCTAGGGGCGCAGCACCCCCATGATCTGGAAAATCTGTGCAAAATTTTTTGATCCTTCCTTTGTATTAGAGAAGAAGTCTTCTGGCCTCACAGATTTCCTTCTCTTTTTTTCTTGATATTATACAATACTATAAATATATTTTATGCATTTCTGAGTTTTTAAACTTTCTCTGTGTCATCTGCTGGCCTTCACATGTTGTCTGCAGCTTCTGCAAAACTGCCCCCCCCCAAATTCCCATTTAATTTCTTATGCCAATCCATAGTATGTCAAAACCCACAATGCCAAAAGTCATGGTGTGCAAGGGATAACTGTATTTTAGAGCTGCTCCCCCAGCACTCCCAAAGGTGACCTGACCCAGATTAAAAAATGTAGTTGGGAAATATTTAACAAAAAAAAAAAAATACTATAAAAATAGATAACAAAATATTTAAAAACTAAGTCAGTAGGTGGCCCACAGACATTTTTACGTGCAGTTCAGTGGTCATTTCTATTTGAGTTTAATACCATTAGTCTAGTCCAACCCCATTGTTTTACTAATGAGGAAACACTCAGAGTTGAAAGGATTTATCAAGAGATCTGAACCCAGGCTTTTTGACTTCAGAACCTGTGGTCTTTCCACTGTTCTGTCCATGTTGATAAAGGATCATAAGCTTGAAGGCTAATCTAGTCCGACCTCTTACAGTTTAAGAAACTGAGACCCAGGGCTATGATTCAGATTTAACTTCTCAGGCTCTGAATCTGATGTTCTTTCACTCCCTCTCACTGCTTGCTTTGTGACAATTTGACAAATCAATTCATGCCTGTAGGCCCTGTTTTACCTGCTTAGGTCATAAACTCTTGGAAGGAGCTGAGCCTTCAATTTCTTTTTTGGAAATAGTCTCTGGGCACTGTGGGGCCTTGGGGATATTTTTTGGACGGCAGTGTACCCTCAACATTCCACTCTGTGAACTGGCTGACGATAATCATGAGGAGATGGGTGAGTCAGTCAGGGTCTAGGCTTTGCACCCCACCCTGACCCCTACCCCACTCTGTGCCCCACTGCTACTTCATAGGGCTGGACACGGAGGGAGGGTGCTTTAGATGCTTGTGGAATGAAGTGGTGAATGAACATCATCTCTTTTCCATAGGATCGTAAATCACTGAACAAAAAACACACTCCACAACCATTTTCTTCTGCTTGACGCTGGATTTATTGGAACAGGAAAAAGACAGCTTCTTAGCACTTGCAATACTTGCCAAGAGTGCTGCTCACTGTGGGGACTGGTCAGCATTTACTGTATTGGTTCCAGCTTTCCTTTTTAAAGCGTTAATTAATTATGGCTTAAAAATTGACCACTTCAGCTTTCTTTTGTCTCCTCTTACCTCCTTTGGGTAAAGCCCCAATCTCTATCCGCACCCCATGGCATGTCCTAGCTTAGTGCCCTACCACATGACAGCTGTCTTAGAGGAGGAGAGTAAACCAGGAAGCTGGGAGCTTGGAGCATCAGAGGTCAGAAGATGGGCATGTGCAGGCTTCCCTACTGCACCTCCATCTACCATAGGACCATAGGATCAGAATGAATAGCTTAGATCTGGGAACCATGTAGAAGGAGACAATAATAATTAAATAATAATTAAACCCATGTAAGATGATCAAAAAGAGAAGAAAAGAGGGCCTAGGACAGGGTTCTTAGATCTATAAGGGACCTTAGAGCTGGATTCTCTAGCCCAACTCTTTATTTTTTACCTATGAGAATGAGACCCAGAATTTGTTAAGGTCATGAAGCCAGTCAGTAGTACAACCTAGATTTAAACTCAGGTTTCCTCAACCTCACCAGGGATTGGAGCTTTTAAGGCCAAGTGGCTAAGATAAAACTGGAGAACATGTCTTCCTTCCCACCTCCTTCATTCACTCCCATGGCTAAAAAATCTTCAGTATAAATAATGCAACATTGAAAAATGGAAACCACTGAACACTTGATCCAGTGCCTTTTCCCCCTAAAGCCCAAAGCCCAGATTGCCTTCTGTTAACTCTGATTTAGCTTGTATGGGTCTTCTTAGGTATGTGCCTCCCTTATTAGAACTTGAACTCCGCAAGAGAGGGCACCATGTTTTTTGTTGTTTTTTTTACCTTTCTTTGTATCCACAGTAGCTTAGCACAGTGTCTGGAGTCAGAGACAGTGCCAAATAAATGCTTATTGACTGACAAAAACAAGTGTTTTTGTTAAATAGACAAATAACTTGTTCTATTGCACTGCAAGTCAGGAGTGAATCCCAGAAGAAAACTCAGGGTTTATTTTGTCTTCCTCGTGTCCAGGGAGTTTTGAGAATGGAACACACCATGCCAAATGGCACAATCAATACACAGAAGAGTGGTTTTGGAATGACCTGTTGAATTCTGGATGCTTCCCATGGCAGATAGAAGGGCAGAGATGAAGAGACTCTTGGGCATCCTTACTCCTCCTCAGACTGTAGGGAAGAGATCTCTCCATGTCAACCCATCTCCCTTCTTCGGGTCCAGCCACTTTCCACAGGCAAAGATTGTGGCCACCCCATTGCTTGTGTTGGTGACCTCCACCCTCTCCACCAGCCAGCCAGAGCTGGGACCTTTGCCGTCATGCTCCAGTCTCACCTTGCGCAGCTCCCCCAGGTCCAGGGTCTCCACGAAGAAGTGGTCAGTGTGGCCCCTCTCAAAGAGGTTGCGCATTCGCCGCCTGAGCTCCCGCTTCCCTGTGTCACCATTGGCTCCAAAGACAGTGATCATGACATTGGCATCTGTGCCTGCTCCAGGTTCATACCCTGTTGTGATTATGACCTCATACCTGACTGGCACCAGACTCTGGATCTTGCTGGCGAAGCTCTCGGTCACCTTTGTGACCTCAAACACCTTGAAGTACTTTTTCTTTTTCTTTAGGGGGATTTTGTAGTCACAGTTAAAAAAGTACCTGAAGAAACAGGGTGGAAAGAAAGGGAAGAGACTGAAACCCCAAGGAAAATTATCTAAGCTCTTCCAGAGTTATAGTGGAATGAATCCTAGATTTAAAATCCAAGGACCAGAGTCCAAACCAAGGTCTGCTCCTAACTCTCTGCATAGCCTCTAAATTTCAATTTCTTCATTTATAAAACCAGGGGACTAGACTAAATAATCTTTAAGATGCCTCCCATCTCTGAAGCCAATGGTCCTTCTGGCCCTGATTGGTGAATTATCCTTGTTTCCTGGCTATAGAGAAAAAGAAATCTCCTTCTCCACAAAGATGATTGTGAATTGAATGATGAGTGCCACCAACCAGAAGAATCTGGGGTCCAATGGATGTTAAAAGTTATAATAAAAGTTCATGGGAACGGCTGTTTTTAATCTGTAAGAATGTATTATGAATATTTGAATGAGAGGAGATTATACAGGGATATTTCATAGTCTGGGGGATAAGAGGTCCTTGTAGGCCTCCTGTAAGTGGGTTCTGCCAAAGGATGAGGTATAAGGATGTGGGGCTACTGAAAAGCAAGACACCACCACCAAGAAGAAAAGAATCAGGGCAGAAAGGATAGGCAGTGTGGTACAATGGAAGGTGCATGGCTCTAACAGTCAGGAAATCTGGGTTTTAGCCCTTACTCTGCCCACTGACTAGTTTGTGACCTTGGATAAATCACTTTACCTCTCTGGTCCTTAGTTCTGTCCCCTGTAAAATGAAAGTATTGGGCTAGATAGTTCCAACTCTAGAGTTATGTCTATGAGCCTATGTCTGTGCCCCTGACGTTCTTCTGTTTCTCAATCTATGATCTGTCTAGAACAGAGGTTATTTATCTGGGGTCCATGGACCTGAATAGATCAGTGGATAGATTTCAGAGAGTATGGGAATTTGGATAGGCAAAAATACGTATTTTCATTTTAGTTTATTTCCATTGTAATCCTGTGTATTTTATTTTATGCATTTAAAAAATCTGATTCTGAGAGTGTTCCATTGTTTTACCAGAATGAGAGAGTGATTTATAATACAAAAAGGATCAAAATCCTTGGTCTAGATAACCTTCAAGTTTCCCTACATCTCTACAACTCTCTCCCCATGTTTCAGTGTCCCTACATCTCTACAACTCTCTCCCCATGTTTCAGTGTCCTCTGAAGTGTCTTCTAGTTCTAGAGCTATGATCCTATGTCTAGATGACCACTGGATTCTTTCCAGCTCTGATATTTTACAATTCTCTAGTTGTCAAAGATGCCAAGGAGCTTTTTTTTAGTATATACAACCTTAGGTGAGATACTGGGAAATAGTTTCCAAAACCTCAAAAGTCCTGTGATTTCATCTGTGAGAGAGGCCCCTTCCCTAGCATAGATCACAGCTTCCCTATGACTTAGGAGACAGTTTTCATGATCTGTTTTGACCAAAAAACCAGTTCATGTCCTGGAGCACAGCCTTTGAGTGATAAGCTTCTCTGCACTCAGCTATGTGGAAGGCTAAGCAGTGCTGATAAGTAATGTTTATAGAACAATACAGGGGTGTGCTGCTAAATATTTAACAACCAGGCTGGTGGTGGTGGTGGGGAATGTATGCACACATACTTTTAAGTTTAATCAGGAGAACAATAAATTGTTTTGATCTATAGGATTGCTGATTTCTGAGATGTAAATGCCCACACAGAAAATTAAAGATGGGCTTTAGTGAGCTGGTTAGAGCTAGCACCAACACGTGCCTGGAACTCAGGTTGCTTTATTCACTGATGATGAAGAGTCTAGTAGAAGAATGGAAAGTGTCCAGAAGAGTCAGGAGAAGTGGCCTATTGGAAACAGGGCAGAGAAATAATGGAAGGGAAAAGGATGCAGATGTAGGGCCCTGGTATTTTTAAACAACTATGAAGTGGGTCACCTAAAATTTGTGGAAGTTTTTGCTTTGGTTTGTTGGTGTGGAAACAAAAGTCATTAATCTGTATGATATGCAAACTGAAGAGGGGCAGAAGGGGATAGCAGATAGTTAGCCTCAGAGTCAGAAAGGTCTAGGTTCAAGTCCTTCCTCTGACACTGTCAGTGTGAGCCTGTGCAAATCACAACCTACCTCTCTGTGTCTTAGAGAACTCTTTCAGACTTTGAGCTGAAGAGAAAGTGAAGATCTATATTGGTAGGGAGAGTTTCCTTTTCCATGAGGTTCCTGGATCAATGAAATGACAAGTCTGATCCCTATCCTTATATAAATGCATTGCATAATGGCAAGATAGAAAGGCTTTAATACTATGTAAATATCTCATAATCATAACATGTAAAGATCTATAAGTAAAAGAAAAAAAGACCCATGGAGTCTCTCTTTTGGAAATTCTTGCAAATAAGAGAGATTATTATCTATCTGGAATAGTTTATGTTGAGTCTTGCCTAAAGCTGGGGGATGGATGAGATGACCTTGCAAGGTTAGCCCCAGAATTCCCTGACTGGCCAACATTTGATTGTAAGAGTGTTAGCCAAGTGTGGAAATGAGATCATTCCCTGGGTACTGAGTGAGGTCAAGCCTGCTCTATAGGGAGTAGAAGTCTGAGCAGAAACAGCATCGAGAAGAGACGAAATCATGCCAGATTTGGCTGGGTAAGCAGGAGAAAGGGGGCGTGCCCAGGCAGGGAGCCTTCCTTCTCCTTTCCCAGCAGTAAGCTGCTGCAGTTGTTTGGAGCAGATGCTGAGAGATGCATGCTTTCAGTTACTGCTGTGGCCCGTGGCAATCTGCATGGACCCCACCAACAACATGTCTGGAATTAGAACTGGCACCAGTCTAGTGAGGTTTGCATGCTGTGGGGCTCTCAGTGAAGCATTTCATTTCTAATCATGTAAATGATTTCCAAATGATCCTCTCCTCTCACCCTCCCAGCCACGGCAGGATTCATGCTCCCTCCCAGGGAACTGAACATGAGAATCGTGGAATGTTAGACCTAAAAGGGATCCTCAAAGTCCAACTCTTCCATTTTACTGAAGAGGAAACTGAGGCCTGGGAAACTGAAGCAAATTTCCCAAGGTGAGGAGACACTGAATGGCAGCACTGAGACTAGAACCCAGGATTCCTGACTTCCAGGCTAGTGCTGCCTCCCTCCATCTGGGCTTGTCAGGGCAGGAATCATTAATTCAGTATTCTTGGAATGGGGGTCACAGAAAGCTAGATATGTGGGTACATGCACATGTGCATATGAGTGTGACAATAATTTTATTAATAGCAAATAGCAAAGCATTATTCATTTGTTGATGAAAGGAATATTGAGAGAAATTAAATGATTTACTCTGGCTCACTAGAAAGTGATTGAGCAGAACTTGAACTCAGCCCTTCCTCATTCTAAGTCCAACACACTCTCCATCAAGGCACCTAGCTGCCTAGGCAAAAGGTTGCTTCACAACTGAACTGCTGTTATATTTAAACACATTTCTGGACCCTACAAATCCACCTCATGAAGCCTTAGGGAGGAAAAATCCTGGGTTACTTAGTATGTGCAGACCAGAAGTTAAAACGTAGGCTAGAGTTATCACTGGCAAACACTAAAATATTGAAACTGCATTTCAAAGGTGTGGACTCCCTTTGAGTGCTGATTAATTCACCAGGGAGAAACTAGAAACTTGATCTGTGGTATTGTTAGAGTCGGAGCAAATGTGCTCTAAACCAATAAGTCAGGAGAACTGGGTTCTAAGATCCTGGCTTTGCCACTGATTGGCTGCGTGACCTTGGGGCAAATCATGTCACAGCTCTAAGTCCAATTTTCATTTTCTATAAAATTGAAATAGATTTATACTAGCTAAGATTTTTCTCCTTTTGCAGAAGTTAGGAGCCCTGAGTTCTGATCTTGTCTCTGGCACTAACTGACTGAGAAAGCTGTACTAAGATTCCTCCCAGGTGAAAGATAGGAGGAAAATGAAGGATGCGCTTGCCCAGAGTCACCAGGCTAGAATATACGGAAGTAGCATTTAGATATAGAGAGATCTTACAAGAAAATTAGAACATAGAACACATTACTTATCAGACATATGGACTGGGGAACAATTTATGAATAAACAAGAGATAGCTAAGTTAGGTGTAAAATAGATAATTTGGTTACATTAGATTAAAAAGGTTTTGTGCAAATTAACAAATGTAACCAAGATCAGAAGGAAGGCAGAAAATTGGGGAAAATTTCTATAGACAGTTTATCAGATAAAGCTTTCATATATAAAATATATAAAAAGCTTTGTCAAATCTATAAGAATGAGTCATTTCTCAATTGATAAATGGTCAAAGGATGTGGATAGGCAGTTTTCTGAAGAAATCAAAACAATTTAAGGTCATTTAAAATTTTTAAGGTCATATAAAATGCTCTAAATCATTATTAATTAGAGAAATGTAAATTAAAACAACCTTGAGATATCATTTTACACCTATCAAATTGGTTAAATGATAGAAGAGGAAATATTGGAAGGGATGTGGAAAAACTTGGACACTAATTCACTCCTAGTGGAATTGTGAACTGATCCAACCATTTTGGAGAACAATCTGGAATTATATCTGAACTTATTAAACTACCTGTACCCTTTGACCCAAAGATAATTAGGGAAAAAGGAAAAGAACCTATATCTGCAGCATTCCTTTTAGCACTAACATTATAGGACTCCTTGAGACTCCAACCGAGCTGTGAAAGGTATTCTCTAGGGTGAATCTCGAGGACAATGGAAAACCCCAAACTTGGCAGAAATGAATAAGTACTTCCTCACCTGCCTTTCTGAGCTTTTAACTCCTCACCTCACCACACTCAGAGTAGGAGCTCTTGGTTCCAGGGGTCAGAGCAGCTGCAAGGAAGCCTTTCTTTTGCTTACATTTACTCCGATGCTACATCTCCTCTGTTTTAACTTGGCAAGCTTGAGAATGGAATTCAGTCTCTTTGATGTCTTAGCAGACTACTCCAACCCTCACTGATCTCTCCCTTCCATGATAGCTAATAATGATAACAGCTAGCATTTACATAGCACTTTAGCACTATAAAGGCAAAGCACTTTAGATATATTATCTGACTTGGTGTTTACAACCACTCTGAGATGCTATTATTATCCTTTCTTTGCAGAAAAGGAAACTGAGGCTGAGAAGTTAAGTCACACAGCCAGTAAGTTACTGAAGAATGATTTGAATTCAGATATTCCTGAATCTACAATCCAGCACTCTATCAATGTCTTCATCTAGCTGCCTACCTATTACTTCACCTCTAAGTCTTCTCTTCTCTGGTTCCTTTAACTATCAGTACCTAATAAAAGTGTACACTCTCTATTTCTCTTTTCTCTCTTTCTCCCTTTCTCTCTATCTATTTATCTACATATCTGTCATCCATCTATTTATGTATCTGTCTGTCTGTGTCTGTCTATTGGTCTATCTATCTACATATTCATCCATCCATCTATCCGTCTATCCATCTATCTATCTACAGAGCTGTTGTGTGGAAGACTTACTTTTGCTTAGCCCAGAAGTCAGGGCTAGGATCAATATTGTTAGATTTGTAATTGACTCACTTCTTTAATAGTATATTAAAATAGTGGTATATATAATAATGATTCATGCATTGGTACCTGCTCTGCCCTTCAGGTTAGCTTGATAGTTTTTACTGAGTAGACTTCTTTCTGTTCCCCTAGTCAAAACAGATAAATTTCAGCTACCAAACTTGGGTAGTTTCCCCACCCATGGGAGTGGGAGAGGATAGCTAGGGAGCCTTTCTTCTGTAGTCCAGATATCTATCCACAGTATACTAACTGATGAAGGCCCTACCTTCATGAAGAGTTAAAGGTAGATTCTTCTGGTCTATACATGGGCAGAGATGTGCTTCTATTTCCTTATCACCTCTGTCTTCTGGCAAAATTAAGATACCTGCTTTCCAAGCTCAGAATTAATAATAATCAGGAAATAGTCTTCCTTTTGGTGCCCTGCTTTTTCTAGTTCTTCTTATGGATCTATAGAGCTGTGGCCTTAGGCTTGAGGGGACATCCCATTCCTAGGATTTGACTCACAGAGCTCATTGTTCTTGGTCAATGTATACTACACACCCATGTCAAGATCTCCTGGAATTGGGAGGTGGGGGGTGGAGATGGTCTTTCTGAACCACAAGGCCATTGTGCCAAATGTTGTAGGCAGGTTCTACCCTATAGCTTGAACATAAAAGTGAGCAGTTGTTCTTACTAAGGTAGAATGTGGTTCTTAAGCAGTAATACAACTATTCCTTATGTTAGCATGGGTTCCAGGCCTCTCACTAGCCTGGTCACCCTCCTCTGGATACTTTCCAGCTTATCAATATCCTCCTTAGGAGACTCTCAGGCTTGAACTTAATCCTCCATTTGCAGTCTGACCAAAGTAGAAAACACCAGGGCTATTGTCTTGGTTAAGAGGAAATTGGGGGGCAGTCTAATAAAGGATGGTAAAAAGGACTAACTATGTATCACCTCAAATAGATCACAACCACTCTCTACCCAAGGTTTCTCCCCTATAAAATGATGGAGTCAAGCTAGATGATTTCTGAGGTCCCTTAAGCCTCTAAATCTATTATTTCTATGAAGTGAAGCCTAGGTACAGGAATGAGGTAATGCCAATTCCTTTATTCAAAGGTAGTGCTCAGAGTTCTAGACTTGGAGTTAGGAAGACTTGGATTCAGATCCCTCCTCTGATATTTACTTGTTGTGTAACCAGGAGTAAGTCACTTAAACTTTCTGGCCCTCAATTTCTTCATCTGTAAAACAGGGATAATAATGCTTCATAGGATTGTTGTGAGGCTCAATTGAGATAATGTCCCTGTGACTTCCTCCTTCAGTTGTTGAGTTCTATCCTTGAATCTCCATTGGAGGACTTACCCATGTCAGCCTTATTTGCTTCTTATTGGGCTCAGCCTCTGATCTTTTCTCTACCATAACCAATCAGTGGGTGCTTCCTTCTCCCAACTTCCAGCTCCCTTTTATTTGCTGTCTTCTCTATTTAAATCTAAGCTCTTTGAGAACAGAGACAGTCTTTCTTCCTGCTTGAATTTGTGCACCCAGGGTGTAGCACAGCTCTTGGCATATAAGAAATGCTTTGCTAAACTAATGGATTTAAGGTGCTTCTTGGTGGGGATGGGATTCCAGACCTGTGACCTCATTGGTTAAAGGGAGTTCCCCAGTGAGTAAAATGCCCTTTACCAAAGTAGATTGACCAGAAACAGTCTTTAAAGGGTTGCCTAAGGTGCTAAGAGATTAAATGACTTGCTTATGGTCACCCAGACAGTATCCTCAGGCAGGAGTCTTGAACCCAAATAGTCTGGACTTCTCTAGTGGCCCTCAATCCACTAAATTATATTGCCTCTGTAAAGGTCTTTGTAAACTTTAAAGCACTATAAATGCCCAACATCATTATTATTAAGATAGATAAAGAGCTATTAGGAGAGCACCTCATAAATGAATTCAGATCTCAATGAGCTTAACTCATTTGGATGAATTAAGTCCCAAATATAGGAAGAACTTGTAGTTGTGATCTCAGGACTACTCTGGATGAGTTTTGAGGAGCTGGAGAAAACAGGGGGAGGCATCAGGGGAATGGGAATAGGTAAATGTATCAGTTTTCAAAAAGATGAGGAAGGTCGATTTTGGGAAACTGGGTCAGTGAACTTGAATTTGATCCCAGGTAAAATTCCAGAGGAGATTAATAAACAAAAAAATAATCAAGAAAGTTTCCTTGGCTTTTTAATTGAATTACTAGATTGCACCTGAGACAGTAGTTTTATGTAATACGAATTCAAATCAGTGTTAACTGAATTGAATTAAACTAGTAGATGGGAAATATTATTATAGAATGTAAAAATACTAGAAACATTTATATAGATTTAAGATTTCCAAATCACTTTACAGACAGATATTCTCTTATCTGATCTTCACAACAATCCTGTGAGGTAGGGACTATTATCTCCATTTTATAGATCAGGAAACCAAGGCTCAAAATGTTTAACTGGGTTGTCCAATGTCACACAGCTTGTAAGTATCTGAGGCAGAATTTGAAGCCAGGCCTCTCCTGATTCCACATCCAATGCTGTTGGTTTCAGTGAGGCATGTGATAAAGTTTCCTATGATAACTTTGTGGATAAGATGGAGAGGAGTGAATTATACGAGAGTAGAGTTAGGTGGATTCAGAGTTGGTTTGAACCACTTAGAGAGAGAATTGTGCATTATTAGTGCATGAATGTCAATTTGTAGAGAGGGCTCCAGGGCCTGTAAAAGGGTGCTGTCCTACTTATGTTTTTAGCATCAATTTGGGTGAAGGCATAAATAGCATTCTTGTCCACTTTATGGGATGACACATTGTTGGGAGGGAGAACTAATATACTGACAGCCAGAACTCAAGGTCTAAAGATCTCAGACTGGAATGATGGGCTAAAACTAACAATAAATATGCAACAAAAACTGCTTAAATCCATTTGTGTAGAGTAGAAAGTTAGGGATGGGGACTAGATCTGTGATTTTACTGATATCAGGAACTCCTGGGTGAGGAAACTCACTATATCAATGCGAGTCAATCAATCATTCAATCAATAAACATTTATGAAGTAATCATTTGGTGCTAAGCATTGTGGTAAGTGGTAGTCAGTGCCTTCTTTACAAGTGGTAGTCTTAGAAAATTTGCCTAGAACATGAGAAGTTAAATGAATTATCCAGGGTCACACAGACAGCCATTCTGTGTCAGAGGTAGTACTTGAACTCAAGTTTTCAAGTCCACCACTCTATTGAGTATGCTATCTTGCTTATCAGTAGAAAGGTAATCAAGATAAATGTAAAGTCTTGTACTCTGGCTTAGAAAATCAATGGCACAAGTGCAGGTTGGGGGAAGACTTGGTTTAACAGTAAGTAGCTCATGTAGAACATTTATAGGGTTTTCACAGGGCTGCAAAGATCCACATATTTTAATATATCTTTCCCTGAAAGATAATGAGACCTTTTAACTCAGTTCAGGTCAAATGTTTATGTGCCTCTCATTTGCACAACACCGTGGATATGAAGTTTGTTGTGATAGTCTCTGCTCTCAAGAAGTTTATCATGTAAATAGGAAGGGTCCAGAATGAGGGTGCTGCTCAGTCCATATCTGAATTAGGATGACCCTTCTGGACACTACATTTAAGTAAGAAAAGTAACTAGATGAAATGTGAATCAAGAGGAGAGTCACCAGGACAGTGATGGGTCTGGAAACCTCATAATGAGAAGAATGCTTGAAAGATATTTAGATGGAGAAGAGAAAACTGGGGATGGGGGCACATAATATCTATCTGAAGGCTTGTCTCATGCAGCAAAAGGGCAAGCTTGTTGAAGTTACAAGGAGACTGACTGATCCAGTAAAAAGGAAGAATTTCTAATGTGAAGGGAATTATGATTTTCATACTAGTGGATATGATATGTATAATGAATATACTAATAATTTAGATTTCTCAGAGTTCCCTTTTTCTCAGGAGACTCAGGCTTGGGAGTCAGAGACTCACAATGCAATTTGAAATGATCCATCAAACCCTTGACAATGCTGTCACAATCACTGCATTCCTCTGCCTGTGTACCTTAAGTGAAGTGAATCAAAGATGGTAGAAACTGTTCCAGTCACAGAATTCTGGTACTGTGCACCACCAAGTAATGAGCCCCAAGACTTGAAACAATACTGTTCCCACCAGACTCCAGAACACCTGCATTGTCCTGTACTCAGAAACCACTCAGGCCCTGGAAATGATTGTTTTATAGTCCATCTTCTCTCCCTTTACACTTGTGATTTATGTATGTAAGCTGTGCCTTTACTCCAGCATGGAGAACATCCCTCAATCTGTAAGTAGTGAATTAAATCACTGCTTGTTTCTTGGTACTTCTGTTTCTGGCCTGCTTTGTGCAGCTCTGGGCATTAACAGGTTAGAGACCAGTCCTACCTGCACTACATTTAAAGTTCTGTTAACACTAACAACCAGAGCAGTCAAAAAATTGTACAGACTGCTGCTGGAGGCTGGGAGCTTCTTTTACTGGGTGGGGTCAAGCAGAGCCTGATGACATTTTGTCAGAAGGTTTCTGCAACTGGGTAGCAGCTTGGACAAAATAACTTCTAAGGACCTTTCCAACTATGATGTTCTATGACTGTGATTCATTTTGGTATATTTCCTCACTCTCTCTCTTCAGTGCCTTCCCTATTCCCCAGTGCCCTCATAGGATGCTCCCTAGATGACCTGGTTCTTCCTTCACCCAACTGCCCAAGGTTGTACCCACGAAACTAACCCTGCTTTGCCCATAGCCAAATGAGGCAAATGATTCCAAGCCACCTCAGTAGTCTACACCTTTCCAGTTGGGAAGTCCCACCTCAACTTTTCTTAGTTTCTTGGCCAAGGCAGGAAGTTACATACACATTGTTGAACTCCAGCTCTGTGATGGTGATGGTCTTCACATGCCAGAGTATCTCCCTGGGAGGCATCCTCTGTCCTTCTCTGGGCATGTGCCACAAGCACAGTGCTGCTATGTCACCCACATAAATGCTATCAAATTCAAATTTGTCAGTGGTGCCTCTGTAAGAAACAAAGGGTATATTCAATGAGCCTTCCCACACCTAATTCATCCATCCATCCATCCATCTATCCATTCTCTTGCTTGTTTTATTTATTCATTCACTCAAAGAATATTTATTGAGTATCTACCATATGTGAAACCCTAAAACTGGGCACGCAGGGATGCAAAGAGTAAGAAACAATCCCTGTACTTATCTGGGTTACATTTTAGTTGGGGAAGCAAAACTACCACACATGAATTAATTCAACAACCACACAATGCTGTCTATGCTAAGGTTGAAAGACTGGCAAAGGCAGTAAGCGTTTCTAGGAATTTAGACCAGGGAGAGGCCACTGAAGGCTGGGCTGGGCTCAGGGAAGGCTCTATGAAGAAAGTGGGATTATATCCTTGACTGACAGGTACAGCTTGGATGACAGGGAAGAGATGGAGGAAATAAGATGAACCAAGTCATTGAAATGGGGATGCACATGTACTATAGGAGTGGGATGGAGTCCAGCTTTATTGGAGAGTAGGAAGATGGAAGTTTGGAAAGATCAAAACTGTAACTTGGGGTCCTAAGGGTGGTGGGGCATTGAATGACAGAATAAGGAGCCTGGACTTTATCCTGTGGGCAATGGGGAGGGAGTCATTAAAACAAAAATAGAGATAGAATGTTACCTAAACAGCTTTTAAGATTAATTTTAAGATTAATCTAGGAAGAACCTGGACTTAAAGGTGGTATGATTTCTCAGGCATAAGGGGCTATGTCAGGGAATACAATTATAGAATGCTTTTTGGACAAATCCTTATGAAGTTATAGTATTTTTAGCTGATGCTGATGTGAGTGCTTTCAAGACTGCAAAGCACTTTACTTGTATTATTTCATCTGAGTCTCTCAAGAAACCTATGAGTTAGTAAATCCAGGTATTTTGATGCCCATTTTACAGATGAAGATGTTGAGGTTCTGAGCAGTGAGGTAACTTGCCCGTAGTAGCTAATGAGCATCAGAAGCAGGATTTGAACTTAGGTCATTGGAGAGCTAAATTCAGCACTGTCCTATCACACCCTACTCTTCACCTCCAAAAAGCTTACCTCCTAGAGGGGAGAGATCACACCTTCTTATTGTCTTTTATCTCTCAAAGTGCTTAGTGTGCTGGGCACCCAGAAGGGATCAGTAAACAGTTCGCTAATCTGTGTCCTAGAACCAGACACTGGAAGCTGTCCTTCCCACTTCCTTACCTCCATGCTCCATCCCATTGAAGACAAGAGGACCACAGGACACCTGGCCCTTCTGAAATCTATTTTTCTTGTTATCTATCCTCCCTTCCCTTCCCTCTCTCCCACCCCATCTCCCATCCATGGGCCTCCCCTACTTTCTAAACACCCTGTGCCTAGGGCTGTTTTCAATGAGAAATTCTTTGGATCGGTCCTTTCTTCCTTCCAGAACGATCCAGGCATTCTCCCTGGTATCTGAATCGCCAGTTTCTATGACGATCTCATAAGCTGCAATAGACGACAAAAGCCACACATTAGGAGAGAGGAAGTAGCTGTCCATAAGTGAGGAGGGGGGAATATGGGCGGGGTCAGAGAAACTGAGGTTAATTACTGGGCTGAAAAGCTAGAAATAGAACCCATGATGGAAAGAACCAGTAACCCTTAAAGATTCAGGGGATAATTAAGTAATAATTCCCATTTTGTTTATTCTAATGATTTCTTTACTGTATAATCAGTGAGGCAATCCTAGATCAAGTGCAGCGGAAAGGCATTCCTGGAGGAGGTGTGAGGAAGATAGAGTGGGGATGGGGTAGAGGAAGTGGGGAAGGGGCCTGGTTTTCTGAGTTTCATTGACATACACCTACATTTCTGTCTCATATTTCACCACTGTGACCATTCATCATTCATGTGAAAGATAACTGGGTAAGCAGAGACAAAAAGGGGAGGGTAGAAAGGTGGAGGGCAGAAGGTCCCATCAGATGTGAGAAATAATTCATTTGGACCCCTGTTCTATTCCTATCAGTATTAATCATTTTGATATTCTACATAAATAATATAGCGATAGATAGGTTCTTATGGTGAGCCTCAAACTTTAATGCAATGTTCACTGCTTGTCTAACAAATTGAGGCTCACTTGCATAACCACTAGAATGCTGACAAAGATATTTCCATCCAGTTTTACTGAAATTCCATGTCCAAACTCAAGATGCCTTGATGCTTCAGAAGGTCCCTTAATTTATTTTTGTATCTCTGGCCTTCTCTTGTCCAACACGAGCAAGTGACCATCTTATGACCACTGAGTCAGTGGAGATGCTCCATGCTTCATCCAACCTGTGATGCTCCCCCAGTCATATGTCATTTCTGGCTTGTAAAAGCAAGGTCTGTCAACCAATGAGATTCTGTATTTCATCATGGCTCTTTTGCATATTTGGAAACCTTATTAAAACAAGGTCCTAGAAGAACGGAACATTTCAGATCATGAGGAAGATCTGAAGTTTACATCATTAGAGGAGACCATGAACCTTTTAATAAAGTGCCATTGCCTCAGAGCTCTGACTCAAGTCTCTTTCATTGTAGGCTGGACAGTTTTAATCCCCTCACAGAAATACACAAGAAGGGGTCTGAAACAGTTTTTATTTTTTTAACCATATAGCTGGATTCTCTGGGCCCATATTCTGTTAGCAGAAAGAAAGATAGAATCACTGAATGTTATTGCTGGATGTAACCTTAGAGATTATTTAGTTCTGCCTTTTCATTCTGCAGAGGAGAATGCAGAAAGCCAGAGAAGTAGTGACTGGCCTAAGGTCACACAGCTTGTGGAGGACAAAGTTGGGAATCTAACCAAGGCCCCTGGTTCCACATCCTTTGCTCTTTCCACTGCATGCTGCTGCTGCTGTTGCCACTGCAAATAACTGGAGCAGATTTCTCTCCAATTTGTAGAAACAAAGCACTTTCTACAGGGGTGGGGTCCCTAAAGTCTTACTGCAGTTAAAATTTTTTTTTCCAATTACAAAAAAAGCAATTTTAAACAATTATTTCTAAAAAATTTAAGTCCCAAATTCTCTGTCTTCCTGGATGTCTTCCCTCTTCCTGAGCAGGCAAGCAATTTGATATAGGTTATACATGCGCAGTCACACAAAACATTTCCATATTAGTCATGTTGTGAAAAAAAAACACAGACCAAAAAAAAGAAAAAGAAAATGTAAAAGAAAAAGTGTGCTTTGATCTGCGCTCAGACTCCATCCGCTCGTTCTCTGAAGGCGGATGGCGTTTTTCATCATAAATCCTTCAGAATCGTCTTGCATCATTGTACTGCTTCGAATAGCTAAGTCATTCACAGGTGATCATTGTACAACATTGCTGTTACTGTGTATGTGTTCTCCTGGATTTGCTCACTTCACCTTGCATAGGTTCATATAAGTCTCCCCAGGTTTTCCATCTGGATCATAATTTCTTATATCACAATAGTAGGCTGTCATACAGCAGGTAAGTGGCACCGTGGATAGAGCTCTGGGCTTGGAATCAGGAAGACATCTTCATGAGTTCAAATCTGCCCTCAGAAACTTACTAGCTGTGTGACCCTGGGCAAGTCACTTAACCCTGTTTGCTTTAGTTCCTCATCTGTCAAATGAGCTGGACAAGGACATGAAAAACCATTCCAGTATCTTCTCCAAGAAAACCTCAAATGGGGTCGCAGAAAGCTGGACGTGACTGAAGTGATTCAGCAACAAAAATAACAAAATTGTTTATATCTGACTTTTTTTGTGTGCGAAAATGTTTTGTACTTGTGTTCATGTAGTTCTTGGGTTTGTCTTGTCTTGGTAGACCCCCAAGTATTTTATATTATCTATGGTTATTTTAAATGAAATTTCTCTATCTCTTGCTACTGGGCTTTGTTAATATACAGAAATGCTGATGATTTATGTGAATTTATTTTATATCTTACAAATTTGTTAAAGTTGTTTATTATTTTAACTAGTTTTTTAGTTGATTCTCTAGGAATCTCTAAGTATGCCATTGTGTTATCTGCAAAGAATGAATGTAATGCAAAATTACCTCATTGCCTATTCTAATTCCTTCAATTTTTTCTTTTCTTATTGCTATATCTAACATTCATAGAACAATATTGAATTATAGTGGTAATAATGGGCATCCTTACTTCACCCTGATATTATCAGGAAGGCTTTCAGTTCATTCCCATTACCAATAATGCTTGCTGATAGTTTTAGATAGATACTACTTATCATTTTAAGGAAAGTTCCACTCATTTCTGTATTTTCTAGTGTTTTTATTAGGAATAAGCATTGCATTTTGTCAAAAGCTTTTTCTGCATCTTTTGAGATAATCATATGATTTCTGTTGTTATTGTTATTGGTATGGTCTATTATGCTGATAGTTTTCCTACTTACTGAAGCAGCCCTGAATTTCCGGTATAAATCCCACCTAGTGATAGTACATGATCTTTGTGATCTATTGCTGCAATCTCCTTGCTAGTATTTAATTTAAAAAATTTCCATCAACATTTGTTAAGGAATTAGTGTAGTTTTTAAACTGCATTTATGTATAGTTTAAACTGTATATAAGATTGCTTTTGATTTGCACAATAACCTTGTGAAATAGGATTTTTATTCCCATTTTATAGATGAAAAAGCTGTTCCATAGAATAAACTGACCCATGTCATACAACTAGAGGGTTCATGACAGAGCCAAGACTGGTACCCAGACCTTCTGACTCAAGTCCAAAACTCTTTCCCCTATGATATGTTGCCCAAGGAAGAAGAAAGTAAAAAAAAATCTTCTTAGCAAGGAAAGTAGTTGCTTAAGACTACTAGCTGTGTGACCTAAAGCAAGTTTTCTCAAGGTCTTGGTTTCTTTATCGGTAAAGTGAAGGGGTTGAATAAGATGATCTCTAAGGTTCCTTACAGTTCCAATGTTCTAGGGTATGAAGCAGCTGCCTGCCACAGGAAGGGATTAAACTCCCTGACATAAAAATTAAGAGAGAGTTTCACACCAAACAACCTAGCTCAACCCCTGGAGAGAGGAGTAGCCTGATCTATGGTATTTTCTTGCCGTTAGTTTAATTTCCATGATTCATGACTATGAGCAGTCAACAGCCTTTTATTGGTGCAACTCAAGTGATTTTTCCATCTCAGAAATATGATCTCTGACTTCTGACTTCTAAATCTAAACCTACCCACCCATCCCAGTGGGCACCAAGGATAAGTCTTAACAATTATTTTCCTTTCCTGTTCTAAGTCAAAGAACTTTGAGCCTCTTTACCTGCCACCCCCAAGGTCCATGTCACTGACTTGAGGCTCCTGTTGACTTCTGTGAGTTCCTGCTCTGTCAGGGTGGTGATAGAGAGCCCTAAATAGGACTCTAGATATAGTAAGTGGACTCCTGCAAGGTAGGACTGGAGAAATGCTGCTGGATTGCAATAGATCTACAAGGACCGCCCTTATAGACCACCTAAAATTTCTACCACTTGTGACATGCCTACTGCCTATCTCAAGGTCTCTTGAGGGAGTAACTCTTATGGTTAGCACCATTATCCAAAGCTTAACTCAGGACTGTCCTACATACAGAGAGAGAACATGATTCTTTACATTAGCGTGGTTTCAGAGGCACCTGCAGAAACCCTCATTTCCTATCTGAATTTCCACCATTATGGATTAATACCTTTGAGTTAAGGCATTATTGGCCCCTTATGTTATCACATATATGTTATCGCGATACAAATATGTTGCCTAGGAGGTAACCCTTTTGCGGGGGCTCATTTATCTAATGAATCAGCTGGAACTTCACAGAAAGGGGTAGCAGAGAGTAGGTTGGTTTTAATGAGGGTAGAGGAAAGGTATGGCATTTGGAGTTTTTAGGCATCAAGGGGCCAGTGTAACAGCACCAGCTGCTTAGGGTACAGGGTAGTGGGGGGCAAGAAGGATGAATGGAAACTCTAAGACATGGAAGTAAGGAAACTGAAGGAGAGAACTTCCTTTGGGGCTTCTCCAGCTTCTAGACTTACTGGTTTCTTCCATCTCCTCCAGGATCTCATTGTTGGCACAGCGCAAGTCTCGGACTGTCTGTCTGTCCCCCTCACTCTTTGATAGCCAGCGTTCACATGGGAAGCGAAATGTCTCATCCCTGGAGTTGTCCCTCACATCTATGTAGTTCAGATGCCAACCAGGAAATAACCCTGTGAGGATAGGGATGGAAGTGGGAATCAACCTTACCCTCCCTCTTTTTCCCTTCAACTATCCTCCTTTCCTTCACAGAGGCCCCCTGCCTAGCTGTGCAACTTCAGGCAAGCTCATTCCTCTCTCTTAACCTCAAGCTAGCTATTCATCTATAGAATGGGTATCAGGGGAAGAAGACTTTAAAACTTTAAAACTTCTTCCAGCTTGAAGTGTTCATGGCTCTCTTTGGGGAGAGAGCCTCTGAGAATCATCAGAAGTAGCCCATATGTCTGGCCTAAAGCAAATTGAGCTGGGATCCAAAGTCTGTGATGAACTTGGTAGAGAGACTGTGACCAGAGCCTTTTAACCTTTGCCTGTTAGAGTGAGCTAGCTGATGCTACCAGAGAGCCTCTGGTTGCTGTCCCCTCCTGAGGAGCCACAAATGCAGCATTGTTGAACTTTGCAAGTCATTGTGGAGAATCTGAAATACAGCTGCTATTTGTCAGGCATGGTTGAGAAAACAAACCAATTTTTCACAGCTCTAAGGTTGTCTGCAGACCCCTGAGTGTGTGGCTGTCAATACTACTGTAATTTGCATTGCAGAGTTTACAAAGAACATTTCATTGAACTGCAATACAAGTTGGTCTGTCTAAGTTGTTTCTCAGTCCCTGAGAACCTTGGAAGTTGAAGGTAATTGCTCTACAATTCTTATATACTATACATACCTCTTCTTTACTTTCATTTGTTCATTCATTCATTCAACAAAATTTTTTAAAGTGCCTGCTATGTGCAGTACAGTGTTCTAGGCACCTGGAGATAGAGAATAATAAACGTTGTGCAGTCCCTGCCCTCAAAGAGCTTATTTATTATCTAGTAGTAGATGAAACAATAAAACACTTTTGTTGAATGAAAAAAGGCAAAGACCAAGGATGAGTGATGTCATTGGTGTGAAAACTCCCTCTGTCAATACAGATCAAAATCACAAGCTGCTAATTTTGAAGATGGTTTTTGACCGTTGTGGCTAGAGAGCTCATCAGACCACAGCTAACCTTCTGGTGATGCCTCTTCTAACCTAGTGTAGTTGGTCCTCAGAGTACTATACAGTCCATCACCAGGTCTCTACTCCAAGCCATTTCAGCTTGGTAGTGTATGCTGGAATTGTACTGCATGGGCTTCACCTTCAAGATTGAACCCAGGTATCTTCCATGCCATGATAAGTACGGTAGAAATGGAGCAAATAATAATAGAATATTATGTTGTTATAATAATATACAAGTTATAACATGATAAATGCAGAGGAGCGGTCAGAACAAGACTCATGTGTCAAATTCAAGGTAGAAAGGGTTACCGAGGGGGAGGATAAGATAGATATCAGTGAGGATGTCATGGAAGAGACAACTCAAGTGCCACCTTGAAGGAAAAACCTTTAAGTAAGGGAGAGCTTTCAAAAGGTGAAAATGTGGTGAGAAATCATTTGGGGGCATAGGTGGGAGGAAACAACAGGAACTTAAAGAATGCCAAGTGCCATAATACAATGGAAAGAGAATAGAATTCAGAGTCAACAGACCTAGGTTCTGCCACCCATGAGCCCTTCCCAGAGATTCATAGGCTTGGGAGTCAGACGGCAAGGAAAAATGTTAACTCTCTTCCACAGAAATCTCACTGGCAAGAGAGGTCCTGCCTAAGACACAGAGGACAACTTAGTTGAAGGTTAAAGCTGAACAAAACATATTTTTGTTGAGTGAAACAGGGGTAGAGACCAAAAAGAATTGCTCATTTTAAAAATAACTTTTACTAAATTTACAATCAAATAATTTTATTAACTTGTTTTTGAAATTTGAGAATGTTATTGTTAGTAATTTAATTAGCTTTTGACACCCCTCCCCACATGTTTAGTTGGAGTCTTTATGCCCTTGGGAAAATTCCTTTGGTTAATGTGAAAATGGGCTGATTGTTGGACTTTCATAGAAAAATGAACACAATCCTAATCTATTCATTCTGACAAATATTAAGTGTGTGCAGCTGACTTCTAGGTGCTAGAGGATACCAACATTAAACAAGACAGTGGCTCCTGTCTTCATGAAGTTTATACTCTAGGGCAAGTGTACTTACCTAGAGTCTGAATTTTAAAAAAAATTTGATAACTGTATTTCATTACAATTGTTTTCCTTTGCAATCCTGTATAATTTACTTTATGTATTTAAAAAGTATGATTGTGAGAAGGGGTCTACGGCTTCACAAGACTGCCAAAGGGGTCCAGGGCACAAAAAAATGAAGTATCTCTGCTCTAAGCAAATTGTTGGGGAACAGATATAAATCATACAGTAGCATCCCTGAAGAGCTTAAGAGGCAAATTTTAAAGGTTGAAGAGGAGGTGTGAAGGCAGGAGAGGAGAGAAACTTTAGAGAGTTTACAAAGGTTGGCAGCACCACGAGTGTGTGTGTGTGTGTGTGTGTGTGTGTGTGTGTGTAATGAAGACAGGAGGAAGAAGGAAGCAAGAAGAGTACTTTGAGCAAAGTTATTTTAACGCTGATTTGACAGTAAATTTGCTCATTCTTCAAACAAATGAAAAATCTACCTTCTGGAAAAGAACTGAACTTGCAACACCAACTCCCTAGGGTCAGCTCAGCTTGAGGCTCCTTAATGAGGCCTTTCTGGATGACTTTTACCTGGTTTTCTTCCTTTTGAGAAAAGATCTTCTTTCCCCAGAAGACAGGGCACTTTCAGATATTTCCCACCTCTGCTGTCCTAAGCAGGTAGGGATGATTTCATTGATGAGACTGAGCATTGTACAGCAAACACTAAGGAACAGTGCTAATTCTTTTGTGTCAAGCAACAAGCATTGAATAAGCATGTTAATGATACAAAGGATGAAACATCCCCAGCTCTCAAGGAGCCCACCATAACAGAGGAGAGAATTTGCAATGAGGGCCATTATTGGGGGTTTGCCATCATTCTGGTTATCCAGAACAAACAATGAAAAGGGCTAAAACTTGGTCTTTTGTGCTCTCCAGTTCCCAATCCTTCTATATTTGTTTTTTCTTTCCTTTCACCCTAGTGTCCTAAGTGACCCCACTAAGATCCTTTCAAGATTCCATGGATCCAAGGGTGTAGGGCCTTTAGGGAATACCTGGCAAGCTCTCAGAGCTCTCACTAAGAGGAGAGATGCAAAGAGCCCTTCTCAGCATTTTTGACATTTCAGTACCAAATCATATCATGTCAGTTGATACCTATTTTGCCTCCAAATCAGCCTTGTGATGGTCTCTCCATTGATTTCCTGGGATTCTGGAGCAAAATGCAATTTGAATGAGCCTATCTTATGGGTAGAGAAACTAAAAGCCTAAGGTGCGGAAGTGGCCATGCCCAGGAACGTCCAGAGAAATTAGTAGCAGAGAAGGGACTGGACATTAGGTACTGGCTGTCTCACATTCGGGAGAGCAAGAGATACTCTCAGATAAACAAGGATACCTTGAGAAGGAAATGGATCAGCAGAAAGTGGATTTAAAGGGAGTTAACAAGATAGAGTTTCAGACTGAAGAATGGGGCCAGTGGTAAGCATAGACGAGGTAGATGACTGCCCACAAAGTTTGTTTGTTTTCAGTCAGAAAAGCTCTTATTTTCAAAACTATCTCTTCTGAACCTCCACCTCAATTTATCTTATGCTTAAAACTTCCATTAGAGTTTCCCTATGGTTTTCAAGATATTCCAGTTAAAATGAAAATGCTCTGAAAGAAATTGATCAATATTAATTCCTCAGCAAGGGATATCTCATCAACTCCTTTTCAATTCTGATAAAAAGGGAACTGATTGTACCATGCTATTAATTAGTCCCCAAGGTTCTACATGTTGTCAGCTAAGTGACCAGGAGGTTCCCTCGTCTAAGAGGACGTCTCTTCCGTACACAAATCACTTGTTCTTGGCCTGGCTTTGAAATCCACTTGGATGGAGATTAGTCTAGCACTTGGCTTAAAGCTTTTCTTTTTCCTTCCCCTTCTCCACTCATATCCCTGATAGACCAAACCACATTTCTCACCTCTTTTAAAATTGAGCTCAAAACTCATCTCTTCTAGGATACCTTGTTCACTGACCTTCTCTCTAGTTGGGTTTGTTTCCTTGTAGTGCATCCCTTCCAATGCACCATACTAGCATTACTTCCCTCCCATAGACTCTAAGCAGGGGTTGAGATTTCCCACCCCTGCCTAAGGATTCCTGAGGGTAGAGACTGTAACTTCTATTTGCCTATTATCTGCCTTTTACCCCATATTGGACCTGGTACTGGGTTTTGTACTGTCAGTGGACTTTTATAGAGCAATAGTGTTCAAAATGGAGGTTGGCTTCCCCCAAGGGATATGACATCACATGTAGGGAGGAATTATTTCCCTCAAGAGGTAAATAATAAACTAATCAGAAGGTGGGAATATTTAATAAAGCAATATATTATATATATGTGTGTGTGTGTGTAAACATGTGTATACAAACACAGACATGTATGAGTGTAATCATATATATCTATATCTACTATACACACATATATGTGTGTATATATATATATATATATATCTCAAAGGATAATGAATACAAAAGCATTGCATGGTCCTATAAAAAGAGAATCTGCAGGGCTAACGTTCAAAATAAGCTGAAGCTGGTGATGAATGCAAAGGACGACAAAAACGGCTTTTTTGGGTTTTTGTTTTTGTTTTTTGCTATGTTGATAGAAAGAGGAAGATCAAAGAAAGAATAGGGCAGCTGTTCGGGATGAATAGCTTAGTGATAATGGGTGATGAAGAGAAGTCAGAACTATTGAAATCTTATTTTGTTTCTGTTTGCTCTACTAAGAGAATGGTCCATAGACATAGAAGACAATAACAAAAATGGTTAACAAGGAGTAGAAAACCAAGATCAGTGAGAAAGTATTTAAAAAACAAAAGAAGAACCTAGCTGCTTTCAGTGTGTGTGTGTGTGTGTGTGTGTGTGTGTGTGTGCGTGTGTGTGCAGGCTCACTCATGTGTGTATGTATCTATGTATGCATATTGATGTATTCATACATAGATACATATATGCATATTATATATACATATACACATGTATATACATACATGTAATGATGGTGGAGTCATTCTCAGTCCTTGAAAAATTGTAAAGAATAGGAGAGGTGGGACAGGACTGGAGATGGCCAAAAGTCCTAATTTTCAAGAAAGGGAAGAAGGTGGCGCCTACAAATTATAGACCCATGAGGTCGACATTGATGCCTGGCAAATTTCTGGAATGTATCATTATAGGGGTGGTATCTAAGCATTTAGAAAGGGAATTAGTGATTACCAAGAGTTAGCACGGCTGTGTCATGAAAAATCATGCCAAGCCAGCCTCATTTCATTTTGGGGCAGTTACTAGAGTAGTAGATCAGAGAAATGATATGACATAGTAAACCTGGATTTTAGCAAAGCTTTTCATCAAGTCTCTCATTTTGCCCAGGATGAAGTGATGTGGTCTACAGCACAAGACAATGAGGTGGTTTCAGAATTATTTGAACTCAGTCATCATTGGTCTGATGTCAACTTGGGTAGAAGTCTCTTAATGGCAAGTCTCAGGGGTCTGTTCTTGGCCCAACATTAGTTAACACTCTTAGCAGTAACTTAGAGGTATGCAAAGAAGGTATGCTAATCAGATTTAAAGATGGCACAAAACTAGAAGAGATCATTACTATATTTTATGAAAGAATCAAGAGATAAAAAGATCTCAAAAGGTTCAAAATAAGATTAAATTTTAACTAATAATACATTTGTAGTTCTGTAATGTAATTGTTTTTCAATCATCTTCACAAGTATATGATGAGAAATATGTGGCTGACAAGCAATTTGTGCAAAGATGATTTGACGTTTGGGTGAACTGAAGTCCGATGTAAGTCAACATGATACATGGCAACTATAAAAGCTTACACAATCTTAGACAGTGTTAAAGGAAATAGAGTATCACAGGAACAGGTCATTACATAATCAATTCTGTTTACAATCTAAAATTCCATGCTCATCTATGAGCATCGCATTTTGAGGGAGGCATTGACAAGCTGGGGTAATGAGGATGGTGAAAACACTAAACCATGTCATACAAAAAACGCATGCTGAATAGCCTCAGCTGTTGAAGTAAATATGAATGTTTTCATATTTATGTCTAAGGGTAGCCATCTCTAGGGTGGGGTGGGGAGAAGGGAAGAAAAAAGGAAAGAAAAGGAATTGATACTATTATTCTATATTTAAAATGAACAGCAAGTTGTATATAATATATTTGCAATTTTATATGCAATCATCTTTTTAAAATTCTACTATGTTATGGAAATGCTTGTTTTGCTTCATAAATTAAAAATAAAATAAATGAAATTTGACAAAAGAAAAGATGGGGCATGGGGAGAGAAATATAAGGTACAGACCTTCAAGGATCTGAAGGATTGTCATTTGGAACATAGTAAATGTTTTCTGTTTGGCTTCAGTGGGGAGAACAAAGAACACTCAGTGTATTTTATAAGAATGTAGGTTTTGCACAATAAAAGGGAGAACTTTTTAGGATTCAGAGCTGCTCCAAAGTGGAAGTTTTGTTCATTTAGGAGACAACTATGTGGTTCAGTGAATAGAGCACTGGGCCTGGAGTCAGAAAGATCTGAGTTGAAATCTTGCTTCATACACTTATTAGCTATGTGACCTGGGTCAGACCACTTGACCCTGTTTGTCTCAGTTTCCTTATCTGTAAAAAAAAAAAAAAAAAAAAAAAGAGCTAGAGAAGAAAATGGCAACCACTCCAGTATCTTTACTAAGAAAACTCTATGTTCAGAATTAGTGTGCTATGTATGGTCCACAGGGTCATGAAGAGGCTGATGTGACTGAACAACAATAACGTTCATTTAAGCCTCATGGGAGAATGATGATAATAGCTTACATTTACATAACACTTATGGCTGCAAACCTTAATGAGTTCTCCCTCACTGAAGAGCTTCAAGTAGGGGCTGTCTGTACCTTGTATCTTGTAGAAAAGATTCATGACTTGGGTAAGAATTAGATTAAATGACCTCTGAAGTCCCTCCCCAAACTAAGATTCTAGAAATCCTCTATCATGAGTCTCTTTCAACGAATCTAGAATTTCTGCTAATGATTCCTAGACTGACCTTTTGCCTCTGTGGTGTGCTTCTCCCACTTGTGAGTTCCCCCTAAACTGCCATTTTGAACAAGGGCTCAGACCAACCATCCTTCATTCTCTAGACTTTGCCACCATATTCTTGTGCAGGTACCTCCCCTTTCCCCTTTCAGGTCCCTTCTATATATCGTATTCCCTCATTTGAAAGTAAGCTCCTGGAGAACAGAGACGTTTCATTTGTATTTGCACCTCCAAGTCAATGCTTAATAAATGTTTGTTGACTTGATCTGACTTGCTAACAAATCCCTCTTTGCCCTTTCATTTCCTCAGAAGAGAAAATTGTGCAGATTGTCAGAGAAGGCTGATGATACTGTGCGGTCACTTTAGCAAAAGCATATCTAGAGACCATGATCAACAGCCATAGTCTTGGTTCTGGACCACACTGTTCACAAATCGGCTGCTAAAAGCACAATTTCCTACAAAAGTCATATGCATACATTGTGTATGTGTGTGTGTATATGTACACACATATACATATGCATACTTATACATTTTATGTTCCAATATTATTTATATATACATATATTACATATTTATATAAAATTTACATAACATATACTATAATATAATATAAATACATACCTACATATGTATGTGCATATATAATATCTACCATGCTCAGGAATAGAGCAAAATGGTATTTAGCTACATATTTTCCAAAATAATCTTAATGCTTTATAATTAAGGAGTAACCTTTGAAATTTCTTAATGGAATGGTGCAAGGGATGTAGAGATATTCCAGAAAGCAATAAAAAATAATGCTCTTAGAACTGAGAACTCAAGTAAAATAACTTAGAGCAGGAAGAACATAGCTTCTGGTCAGAGGACTTGTGCTCAAATCTCCTCCTGGCACTTACTACTTTTGGAACACTGGGCTGTATCATTTAACCTCCCTTAACCTCAGTTTCCACAATTTGTAAGACAAAGAGTTGAACTCGCTGGCCTCTCAGGCTCTGGTTCAGTTATGGATCTAAGCTTCTCAGTGAAGGTGCTGAGAAAAAGCTGTTCCAGACACTCTCTTGGAAGGTAGGGTTACAAAGACAAGAACAGTACAGTTCTTGACCTTGAGGAGTTTTCATTATTTTGGAGAAGACTTATGGAGTTGTAATTATTCATTCAATCAACAAGTATTTATGAAATACCTACTCTGTGCCCAGTACAAGGCAGATTTGACCTTGGGACACCTCTATTTCATGAACTCCAGTGGCTTTCTGTTGCCTCAAGGATTAAACATATACTTACTCTCTTTAGCTTTCAAAGCCCTTTTGTGGTCCGTGATCCAATCTCTTATCTCCAGGCCTTTGCTCCGTGACTAGATGCCTTCCATCCTTACTTCTGCCTCACATAGTGCTTCTCATTCTTTAAGGTGCAGCTCAAGGGTCTCTTCTGATCCCTGCCCTCTCCCCACCAACTCAATTCTAAACTCCCTTGTATTTAAATGTCTTGTATATTTTGTATTATTTTGTATTTTGTTGTTCTTGAGTCATTTTTCAGTTGTGTCCAATTTTTGGTGACTTCATTAGGCATTTTCTTGGCAAAGATACCAGAGTGGTTTGACATTCCTTCATCTCAATTTACAGACGAGGAAACTGAGGCAAATGGTTAAGTGACATTCCCAGAGTCATACAAGCTAGTAAATGTCTAAAGCCAGATTAGAACTCATGTGTTCTGTAGTCAGTAAGTAGCAAAATAGGAACTCAACCCCAGATCTTCTCCCACCAATCTGTGCTCTTTCTACAGTACTCAGCCCACTTTGGCTCACTTAGTACCATGTTCTAATCCAGGGGCAGTCACATGCAGCCCTCTAGGTCCTCAAGTGCAGTCCTTAGATTGAATCCAAACTTCACAGAACAAATCCCCTTAATAAATCCTTAATAAAATAATAACCTCCCTCCCCCAAGAAACCCCTTAATAAAATGATTTGTTCTGTAAAACTTGGACTCAGTCAAAAGACTGCACCCAAGGACCTAGAATGCTACATATGGCCTTGAGGTCACAGCATCTTCATCCCTGCTCTAACCACTGAGCACAAGAGCCTCTGCCTCTGCCACACTGTTTAGGAAACATGAGCCAAAACCCAGCAATGGCTCCTCAGCATGCCATGATTTATGCCTGCCCACTTGGTGGGCCTTCTGGCTGGGGAGAGCTACAGAACTAAGACGATGGTGATAGCACTGGACAAGTCACCAATAATCTCAAAAGTTCCTTTACTGCTCTATGACCTCTGAGCTCATGACTGCAGGTGAGGCATTCTCTGCACTTGGTAATCTCATTACAGAGTGTCTCTCCATCCTAAGCAGGTCGTTTATCTTACTCTGTTATCACAGTGAGAAAAAATGCTGCCTTATCTTTGCAGAGATAAGGGCTAAATACTGAAAGAAAATGCCATCATGTTGGAGAGGAGACAGTATTTTTATTGGAAAGCTAATTAATACAAAACACATCTAGGTAGCACAGTGCTTGGAATCAGGAAGACATCTTCATGAGTTCCAATGTGGCCTCAGACACGTCCTACCTGTGTGACCCTGGAAAAGTCACTTACTCATGCTTGCTCAGTTTTTCATCTATAGAATGAGCTGGAGAAGGAAATGGCAAAACCACTCCTGTATCTTTGCCAAGAACATCCCAGATGGGGTCATGGAGAGTCAGACACGACTAAAACAGTTAAACAACAACAACAATATTTACAGCATGTACCCATATCACAAACTGCAGATGCCTATATCATGGGCAGAGGAGAGAGTGCCAGACCTGGAGACCCGAGTTCAGATGCGACGTGAGACACGTCCTAGCTGTGTGACCCTGAGTCAGTCACTTCATCTTGTTTGCTCAGTTTCTTTATCTATAAAATGAGCTGGAGAAGGAAATGACAGACTGCTCCAGTATTTTTGTCAAGAAAACTCGAAATGGGGTCACAAAGAGTTGGACACAACTGAAAACACAACAACCATCCATGTCATAGGACCATTTTGAGGATCAAATGAGATAACACAAGCAAAATTATTTGTGGATATTAAAGTATTAAATACTTGTCAGCTACAAGCAGGCAAACCATCCCCGCTGATGCATCAAGGCACTCAAAAGAAGAGGCAGAAGATATCACCATCATTACCTTACTACCACCTTCACTCCAGCCCCAATGGGAAAGACTCTAAACCTAAGAGCCTTGGAAATAGCAGGCTCTCACAGACCACCTACCCTACCTTCAACTTCGGCCCCAAAGCCATCACTGAGGGGTTCCATCACTGCTTCATCACCCTCACCAGCACAATGGCTGACCAGTTGTCATCAATGGGCGTGTAAACTTAAGGAACTCTCCAATTCTCCATTCAAACCCTGAGTTCTGCTTTCTGCCCAGATCTTGTAGCCTTCATCCCAGCTAACAACCCCCCTAGAGATGTGGCCCAGCAACTGCTTCTGCAGGGTATAGAGAAGAAAGTTCTTATCACCAAAGTTTTCCGTTCTATCCAATAGTTCCGCATCAGTCAGTCAGTCAGTCAGTCAGCTACCATTTAAGTGTCTACTATGTACCAGGCATGGTGCTAAGTGTAGGAGATACAAAGAAAGGTGAAAAAATAAGTCTTTGGAGCTCTCAGGCTAATGAGGGAAACTGTGCAATGTGTACGAAGAAGATGCTTATAAGATAAATTGGAGGAAATCACAGGGGGAAGGCACTGAGAATAAGGAGGATTAGGAAGATCAGCTTGCAGAAGGTGGAACTTTAGATGAGACTTAGAGGAAGCCAGGAGGTAGAGATGGTATGAAAGTAGAAATAATAGGACTTAACAACTGATTGGCTGTGGGATGTGAGAGAGAGTGAGGAGTTGAGAATGATATCTAGCAAACTTGGATGACTGGGAGGATGGCAGTACTTTGACAGGAACAGGGGAGTTAGGAAGAGGAAATGGTTGGGGGTGGGAATATAATGAGTTCAGTTTTGGACGTGTTGAGTTTAAGACACCCATGGTATATCCAGATGGAGAAAATAGTCAGTTGGAGATATGAGACTGGAGGTGTCTAAAGAGGTTAGGACTGCACAAATAGATCCAAGAGTCAGTTGAATAGAGATGATAACTGAATTCATGGGAGCTGATGAGATAACCAAGTGAAAAAGTGTAGGTGAAAAGAAGAGAGTCTGGGAGAAAGCTTTGGGGAACCCCATGGTTAGCAGGCATGATAGCAGCAAAGATGTGGCAAAGGAGACAGAAGAGGAGTCAGAGATCAAAGAAGAACTAGGAGGGAGGTGTGTTATAAAAAAATAGAGAGGAGGGGTATCAAGGAGAAGAGGGTGATCTATGGATCATGCGACTGCAGAGAGGTAGAGGACAATGAAGACTGAAGAAAGGTTATTAGGTATAGAAATTAAGGAATCATCATTAGTAATTTGGGAGAGAAAAATTTTGGCTAAATGATGAGGTCAGCAGCCAGATGCCAGAAAAACAAGTGCAATGTTATCAGTGGAAATTACATAAGGAAGATGCCTTACATGGATTTTGCTGCTACACCCAAATGCCATGAGGCCTTTCTGACTTGCAGCTGACTATTCTCATTTATGGTCTTCCTCATTAGAATGTGAGCTCCTTGATCATATAACCTGGTTGCTTTTCTGTTTGTACCCCTTAAGGCAGAGCCAAGATGGAGGAGTAGAGGCAGCAACCCAACTGAACTCTCCCAACATTCTCCTTCAAACATCTTTAAAATAATGCCTCAAATCAAATTCTGGCGTGGCAAAGCCACAAAAGGGCAGGATGACCCATTTTTCCAGCCTAAGACAACTTAGAAAATCAGCAAGAGAGATCCGTGACCCAGGAGTCGGGACCAACCTGGAGCCCACACAGCAGCAGCAGCAGCAGGCCTTGGAGGTGGCTGTGACAGTGGCGGCAGCAGCAGCAGGCCTTGGAGGTGGCTGTGACAGTGGCGGCAGCAGCAGCTTTGGGATCTCTTAGCCCAGACCCCCAGGTAAGGGGGTGGGGAGTCTGTCAATTAGTCACAAAGGGATTACTGGGGGGCTCTTTGCTGGCATTCCCATACACAATTCCAAGGCAAAGAGGAGCACTAGCACTTGTGGCTACATGGGAGCAGGGACTCTGGTCATAGTTCCAGTGTGGAAAACAGTGCTTGTGGCCACTTCCAAGGGAGTAGAGGCCCTTTTCTCAGTTTCAAAGCTGAAAGAAGCACAAGCACTTGTGATTGCAGGGGAGAAGTGGGCCTTCCTGAGTGAAGACCAGGACACAGACCAGGAGAGCAGTAACCATACTTCTCCCCTGAACATACCACTTTAGAAACCTTCAAAACTTAGAGTCCCAGAACTAGCTATGAAAACAACAGCACAAAAAAACCTGAAGCTGAAAATAGTCCTCCCCCTATTGCCCAAAACCTTGGAGCAGAGCCCAGCTGTAACATATAGTTTAAAAAAAAAAGCACATAACAAGCTACTATGGTGTTAGGGAAGATCAAGACACAAACTCAGAAGGAGACAACAATGTCAAAATAATTATAAGCAAATCTTCAAGGAAAATTGTGAATTGGACACAAGTCTAACAAGAATTCCTGAAAGAGCTTTAAAAAATATTTTTAAAATCTATTTGTACCCCTAGTGCTAAACACATAGTAAGTACTTAATAAATACTTTTTCATTCATTCATTCCATGGCTGCTACTACAGGGCGGACCTTAGGTAAATTGAGACCTATACAGTCTGATTTAGGAAGTGCTAGAAGACTCCAACCCAGAATATCTCCTCTACAATGTTTGGAATTCTCCATTTGCTTAGGTCACTCTGCCTGAAATTCTATCACTATAGATTCTTTTGGATTTCTGAATTTCTTAACATGCAAATATCCCAGAGAGTAATCAGTCATTTATACCCTTAGTATGAAATGGTTTAATTATATTGATTTCCTCTTAACACTTAGTTGAGTGCAGCTGCAAGGACAGAATGGGAATTTGGAAGGAGTAAGAGAGAAGTGGTAGAAAAGGAAGAGAACTTTTTGATAAATAATGGAAGAGGGCAGGTCTGGGTGGGGTACTCTAGTGGGTATTCAAGGAAAAGCAGAGGGCAGGGTAAAGACAATGAGAGGATGGGGGGCAGGAACGAGCAAGGGCCTTCCTCACAAATGTTCATCATTAGTCATAACAGAGATTCTTAGAAGAGAGAATGAGATAGCTCTGCTCAATCTATCATCAGTATTGGAACAAAGAACATACATACTATGCTGATATGTTGGATTAATAGAGTTATCTTGACTAAAGCTCAGATGTCATATATTCCATTAGACTTGGGAGAGAAATAGAAGGAAAGATGCTCAAGAGAAAACATAGGTGACAGTGCTCCTGAAGATGCGAGGAAAAGAAATCTCTAAAGTGATGCTCTAGTGACAGAAGATTCTGGGAACATGGCAGAGGAGGTCAGAAATTTCCAGGCTCTCCAGATTTCCTCCACAAACAGAAAATCACCATGAAATGAAAGTAGAGCAGCAAAAATAAAGGGGCAAAGCAGTTGTCAACTGAAGACCCCTGGATATGGAGGTCCAGCCTAGTGATGTCATGAACATTGTTTCCATCTGGGTTTCATCATTAAAAGAAGGGACATGAAGTTTTCTTAATGAATGTGCATGTTGTCATCTTCTGAGGCAACCTATAATCATCTCAACATTATTGAATAAATCTCCTTCTCTCTGGATTTCATGTTATTATACAGCTAAAATTCCATCAGTGGCTTCCTATTACCTACAGCTAAAGTCCATACCCCTTAAAGTGGCAGTCCAATTTGATATAATCTGACTCTGATCCTTCTAATTTAATCTCCCATGATCTTCTTATGAAAATCTGTCACTTCAATAAGTCTCATCATTTTGAACATTTTTTTCTGAGTTGCCATTTATGTCATGTCTTCATCCTAGTATTTGAATATTATATATTATATCATAGATTTTATATTCTAGAATTATATCCCAGAACAATCCATTCCAGAATATGTACTCTAGAATTACCTAGAATTATATTCTAGAATATTCTGCTATGTTCTAGAATTTTCATTTTCTATGTTCTATTCTAGAATATTCTAATAATAAGAATATTTTAATATTCTTACCCTTCCTTCCTGCCTATAAAACAGTGGTTCAAAAGGCATGGCTTGAAGACTGCTGGGGGTGGTGGGTGAGAAGGTATGCTTGAGATTCTTTTAGGAGGTCCTTAAGGTCAAAACTGCTTTCATAATAATATTAACACATTATTTGCCTATTAAGATACTCCTCCCTTTTCCAGCTATCTACCCATGTGAGGACAGATCTTCTGCATATATTTCGACCAAAACAACATTTCACAATGTATTAAATGCAGAAGCATATATGAGAATCCAGCTGTCTTCTATTAAGCCAGTCATTAAAGAGATTTGCAAAAAGATGTAAGACAATGCTACTTTTCTTACTAAATTTTCTTTGTTTTGGAAAATGTTGTTTTTCATTAAAATGATATTTATATTAACATATAATGGGTTTATTATTATTGTAAATGAATCCACAAAAATGTGTGTAGTATTTCCATCTGGCTTATTATTAAATATATTATTCTAATTATCAGTTTTAATTTCTAATAAATATCAATAGATATAATCCATATACACAAAAACTCTTTGGGGTCCCCAATAATTTTTAAGAGAGTAACGGGTGCTGAAACCAAAAACAGTGAGCATCACTGCTATAAAGAGGTCCTGTCTGTCTCATAAGGCTCAGCTAAAATCCTACATTGTTTGTAAAGTGAAAGCTGATCTTAAAATTTAAGAGTTCTGGCTTCTAATTGTGACTTGCCTGATAACTATATGACCTTGAGCAAGTCAATTCTTTTTAGAGCTCAGTTTCCTCAGTTATATAGTGAAAGAGTTAAACTGAATGATTCAGTTCAACTCAACAAGAATTTACTCACTGTCTACAATGGCACTGAAAATACAAATATAAAAACAAAATAGTTCTTGTCGTCAGAAAGTTTATAGTCTAATTAGATTCTTTATGTTTCCTTCCAGCTCTGATGGAGATTCCAAATCATTCTTGATGACAGTAACTCGATTCTCACTATCTCTCTTGAAGTCCAAAAACACTGTCTGTACCTCCCACTTGTACCTTAATCATATAATGTTTTATATCTTCCATCTGAATGAATGAATAAATGAATGAATGGGTAAGCATTTGTTAAATATTTTCTCTGTGCTAATCCCACTGCTCAGCACTAATAAGACAGAAAGGACAAAGTCTCCTGCTCTCGAGAAGCTTATATTCTAATGGGAAAGGGGGCAGTTTGGATGGAAATGGAGATTTGTAAAGACAACATATTATAGTAGAGTTCAATTATGGGTAATTGGAAATGCCCAGCTGTCCTTAGGGTGTTGTGGCAAACCAGATGGCAATGCATCTTCTTGAGTGTTATTAATTATATTATTGGCTTGCATTATAATGTCATTCTTGTATTCTTGTTTAATTTTCATGCAAGTTATTTGTGTTGCCAATAATCTCCCATTTGCTCCAGACCCCTGTATACTTGCTTCCACCCTTATTTGTTTACAAAGCTTTGCTCTTGGCCTAGTATGAGTCTCTTGCTCAGCTAGCTCCTTGGACACTATCTGGTGATTCCCTGACAAGTCTTTGCCTGCCTCTAGGATACAGTTTGCACACCTTGCCTTAGCATCCTCTGCTTTGGTAACTGACAAGATCTCGATCTCAGACACTTTCCTTCAGACTGTTTTCTTATCCTGCAGCAACTCCACATTTTATCATTTTGACTAGTGCCTTTTGGCTCACTCCCTTCAAACCCAATCTTAATCCTAGTGGATGCCCATTCCTTCTTCCTGGTTGACTCTCAATCTGGCCCTGGCAGATAAAATGATATCCTGCTTTGGATGAAATTCAGGTGGGTCCTTTCTTAAGCTGAGAATCCTCCAAGCCATTCCCTATAAACTTCCTCCAAATATATCTGGGATGGAGAGGTAGAATGGTATGGTGGAAATACCATTCATTCTGGAGTGAGGAGATCTGAATCCAAGCATGGATCATAATAATGCTCATCCCTGTTCAAAACTGTAGCTAACATTGAGCAAATGAGTCTTTTCCTCAGAAAGCTAATATAGGAGGAAGCACTTCTTCCTAGCTTTCCTGGTTCCTGAGGCACACAGATTAGATTTTGTGAGCTCCTTGAGGGCAGGGATTATCCTTTACTTTTCTGTGTACCCTCGGTGTTTAGCATAGTACTTGGCACATAGTAGGCACCTAATGTTCACTGACTGACACAGTGAACCTGACTTTAATTGTCACCAGGATTTTGTAACTTAGGGCAAATCTGTCCACCATTAGCCCTAAACCCCATCAGGGCAAGAAAAGAGTTATCAGGATGAGTGGCCACCCCTTTCCAGTTAAACTGTACCTGTGGCAGTAATGTCCTTTGGGTCATTGCTCCCTCTTCTACTTTATTGTCCTCTAGCTGTCTGTAGGGGCCAATTGAATTTGTGCCAAATGCCATTTCAACTCGTTCTAGTTATGCTTATTCTATGATCATAAATAAGTTGCTTAGTTTTCCTGTACTTCAATTTATGTGAGTGTAAAATGGAGATAATATGTGTTAACTACCACACAGAGTTATTGTGTTTCTCAGACCCTGTTTCCTTGTCTATAAAATAAGGATAAGAATATTTGTACTATTTCCTCAGTTACTGTAATGAGAACATTTCAAAAGCCTCAAAGTGCTCTGTAAACTTTATTTCCCATCATCCCATTGTTTAATATTATCAATAAGGGAGAAGTAGTAGGATTTAGTAAAGCTAAATTCTAGTCCCAACTTAGTTACTAACTAGCTCAATGACCTTCAGAGCAAATCACTTCTCCCTCTCTAGACTTCTTTGTCTTTCCTTGTTAAATGAGGAGGTTGGACCCAAGGTCTGCTAAGGATCCTTACAGATCTTGTATCAGATGACTCTCTGACTGATGCAAAAACAGAAAAAGACGTGTTTTATGATTAAGTCATAAGCTGTATTCCCTCCCCTGAGGTTTTCATTTCAGAAGGGAAAGAGGAAGGACAAGATTAATTTGAGCAAAATTCAGACTTGTAATTTATCCAGCCTTTTGACAAAGAGCCAGACGAATAGGGGAGATGGGAAGATAATGCTAGGAATGAGCAGGCTGGAAGTTCAGAGTGTGACTCGTGATTGGGTGTGATTCCTGGGAGATGCTGATTTATATAGTGGTTACTGTGTGCCAAGCCCTATGCTAAGAACTTTACAAGTATTATCTCATTTGATCCTCACAACAACACTAGGAAGGTAGGTTCTTTTATTATCTCCATTTTACAGAGGAGGAAACTGAGGCAAACAGGTGAAATGTCTTGCTCAGAGTATATGGAAGACCATGCCAGTGTATATGGAAAACCGTGGTGCACAGTTCAGAGACAGCTCTACCAGCTGTGGAAAGTGTCAGGGCTCTTCGGGACCCAAACTCAAAATATGTCTGATATCTCTGACCTCTCCACTCCCACAGCCAGTACCCTAGTCCAGGATCTCAGCCCCTCTTGCCTGGACTCATTGTAATAGTTCCCAAATCCATCTTCTGTTTCCTGTTCCTCCCCTCCACATAGCTGCCAAGTGACTATACCTGAAAGAGACATCTGGTCATGTCACTCACCTGCTCAAGCATCTTCAAGAGATCCTTATCACTAGGATAAAATACAAACACCTGAGCCTGGCATTGAATGCCCTCCACAATGTGGCTATAACCTACCTCCTCAGAGTTACTTCACATCACTCCCTTTCCTGTACTCTTTATCCCTATTTCCTGACCCTGACGTTCACTCTCCCATCTCTGCTTTTTCCCTGGCTGCCACTCCACTAACTGGAATGTTCTCTCTCCTCGTTGCCACCTCTTAGAATCTTTAACTTCCTTCAAGACTCAGTTCAATCAAGCAATTGAAAAGCATTTTTAAGCACATACTGTATGAGTAGGCATGCAAGTACAAAGACCGAAACAATTCCTACTTACAAGAAGCTTATAGTCTAATGGAAAAGATGAAAGGTAAATATATAAGTATGTGTAGAATAAATATAAAGAGAATAAATGCACATGTATCCAAAGCAGTTAAAGACAAGGTAGTTTGGGAGGGAAAGTAGTTGTGGTTGAAGGGATCAGGAAAGGCTTCACTTAGAAGATGGCACTTGAGGTACATCCAAAGGAAGAGAGGGACTCTGTGACATGGAGGCAAGCATGGAGTGCATCTTAGGCACATGGAATGGATAGGACAAAGATAAGGTGATGAGATCTAGAGTGTGGCATGTGAAGAACAGAGAGAACACCAGTTTGGTTGGTTTGCAGAGTGCAAGAAGGAGAGTGATGTCCGATGAACCTGGAAACATTGGTTGGAGTCAGGTTGTAAAGGGCTTTAAAACTAAGTAGAGGAGTTTATATTTAACCTAGAGGCAGTAGGAACCACTGGACTTGGCTTGAATAGAGAACAGAATAAAGAAGTCATAGAGCCAGATCTGTACTTAAGAGAAATTATTTTGGCAGCTGTGTGCAGGCTGTTTGGATGGGAGAACTGAGAGAGCTGAGACAGACACTTAGGAGACTATTGCATGAATCTGAGCGAGAAGTGATGAAGACCTGAACTGGAGTGGTTGCTGCGGGAGTAAAGATAAGGGAACAAATAGAAGAATTATGAAGGCAAAAATGGATTTATTCCCTGATTGAATATATGGAGGGAGGGAAAGTGAAAAGTCATAGATAACACTAAGAATCTGGGTGACTAGAAGGATGAATGGGGACTTTGAAAGAAATGGTGAAGTTTGGAAGAGGGGAAGGTTTGAGGTATGTTAAGTTTAAGATGTCATAGGGAAATCCAGTTTAAAATGTCTAATAGATAGTGAGTTAGTGATGAGAGTCTGAAGTTCAGGGGAGACAGTGGAGCTGGATATCTGAGAGTAATCTACAAAGAGATGATTTTTAAATCCATGGTTATGAGATCTGATGGAGAGAGAGAAAGAGAGAGAGAGAGAGAGAGAGAGAGAGAGAGAGAGAGAGAGAGAGAGAGAGAGAATGGAGGGAAAAGAGAAGAGGGCCTAGGGCAGAACTTTATGAACTTCCACAGGTTGAGGGAGTGATATGAGTGAGGAGACAGCAAAGGGGATGGAGAAGGAATGGTTAGACAGATAGATAGAAAGCAAAACAGGAGAGAGTAATATGATGAAATCCCAGAGAGGAAAATGTATTCAAGAGGAGAGGATAGTTACCAGTGTCAGATGCAGCAGACAGATCTTCAAGTAGAATTGAGAAAAGACTGTCAGATTTTGCAATTTAGGTGATCAGCATTGGTAACTTCAAAGAGTTTCCTTTTAGTGATAAAAGCCACCTCCTGAATGAAAGCTTTCCATAAATTCTATTTGTTAGTCTTTCCCTCTTCAAAGTATTGTGGTTATTTCCCCAAGTAGAATGTAAACATCTTGAGCACTGGGACCAATTTTTTCTTTTAAAAAAATCTATCTATCTATCTATCTATCTATCTATCTATCTATCTATCTATCTATCTATCTATCTATCTATCATCTACAGGACCTAGCACATTATCCTACATTTTAAAGCATTAATGAATACTTTTCTTATCCCTAGGCTCTGTATGCTATCTTGAATCTCTTAATCTGCTCTGACTTGGAGCTAAGCTGAGTAATACAGACCTAGCTTTGCTACAGTTCTCTCCCATTTTCTTTTCTCCCTCTCTTTTCTCTCTCCCTCTGACTCCCTCTCTTTCTACCTCTTTGTTACAGTCTCCTTCTGTTCCTCTATCTCTCTCTTTTTCTCTCTCTCTTGCTTCTCTCCCTCTCTCCCCTGCTCTTTCTCCCTATCCTCACCCTTTGTTGGACATACATGTGGTTGGGTGTTGATATATGCCCTATCAGGCCTAGGAGTGGAAATCCACTGTAATCCTCTTTGCAGAAACAATTGTGGGACTTATATGCTTAAGATTATAGCAAAAGATTATTTTTTCATGATTTGGGAGTCATTTTCGATTAATTGGTATGTTTGGTATAAAATTAGGCATTGCTCTATACATAGCATATACGCTGATGATCTTTGTTAAATACCTCTCTATGAGAGTGGCTGCCAGAGGGACAACACATTTTGGGCCAGAAATGGGCCTTCAGGAAGCAGTTGTAGCGATGTTGATGAGGGTCAGGGTTATAGATTAATATTCCAGGCACAGTGGCCTAGTTGCTACTTTTGCCCTGCCTAAGACATTCCATCTTCTGCCTGTGTGCTTCTGACAGCCCAAGCTGCCTCCCATGCTAGAACACCCTCCTTCCTCACGTCTGCCTCTTAGAATTTACTTCAAGGTTCTGTTTAAGAGTCACCTCCTCCGTAAGGCCTTTCCTGAAGCTCCCAGTTGCTAGAGCCTTCTTCCTCTTCCATATTGTTCTGTACTTTTTTTTTTATAAGGATTTTTATTTTCTCATCTGGGTACATATTGTTTCCCCCTAGTAGATTCTAGGCTCCTTGAGGTCAGGTGTCATTTTTGTTTTTGTATCTTTAGTACCTAAAACAGTTCCTGGTTCCTGGTAGGTGCTTAGTAAAACATTAATTGATGAAATGATATCAGAAAAACAGAAGTCATGTCTAAACACCAAGGTGGGAATGTCAACAGTATGTCACATCAATAGGTCAAGGTTAAGAACACAGAATTCAAGTAGTAGAGAAATTACAGGAATGGGACAGCACACTGAGAGATCAGGTAGCAAGGAAGGATAGAGAGATGACCAGCAAAGAAAGGGGCAATCAGGAAGAGAGAGGAGGAAGGAAGTCACCTTGAGTAACCCAGAGATTTTAGGTATTGGATCAATACTTTGACCCAAAGACTTGAGGCTTATATTTTTCTAGGCTTATGTATTTTATGAGGAAGAAAGTTTGTATCTTTTCTTTGCTTGAGGTTTTATGAAATCCAGCAAGGGAAGTGAACAAAATCACCAAGAAAAGTCTAATTCTGTCTCTTCACTGTGGAAACTGAATTTTCAAAGACTGTACTAATGGAATGCAAGCATTGTCACTTCCTACACAACCTGGGGAGCCTTGAAGTACAAACCCTTTGATAGACTGTATATCTGTCATTCTAGAAGCAGCCTAGTTAAGCTTGGAAAGGTTTATCCCCCCATTGACCAGAGGGTAATAAATTCTTTGGGTCACAAAATAAAACAAAACAAAAAAATCATTTACTGAGTGAGTCTTGGAGGGGCTACCATCTGCATCAGGAGAAAGACTGCCTACCCTAATGAAATCACTGAGTTTTTGAATTATTTAAGAAGCAGACCTATCCTTGTGCCAGTGTTTCCTGTTTCCTAAAAGGAAGTAACCAAGGCCTCTAATCATTTGAACTTGACTTTTATTAGCCTAGTGTCATAAAGAAAAGAAGTGGGTGATTTTGGAATGAGATTTTAAAAGTTCTGTGATAGTTATATGATGGAGACCAGAAATGAGTGCTCATTCCCTGACTGATCTTGCCCAGGGGAAGCCAGGGAAGGAATTTGCCCTACCTCAGGGACTTCAGACTGGCAGGAGAAATGGTATGAAGAAATCTGGATTTGCTGTGACACCCTTGCTATTTCTAATTCTTTTTTTTTGATCCTAGGGGACGGTCACTCCCAGAGGATGTCAAGAATCCTGGTCATGATAAGAGCTGGCACTCAGACAGCTTCTGAGTCTGGTCCCCAGCTTATAGGTTAAGCCAGCTTCATGTAGTCAGTTCTATTGCCAAGTCATGACATAGCCATGCTCAAGGCCGCTGCCATTGATGCCTAACCCTTGGCCCATCCCTGAGTCATCTAGGGAAGTAGCTGTGGCCCGGCCTCCTCCACATCTCTGGTGTAAGGATCTGAGCAGGGAATTACCTTTGTTGTCATGCCAGACCCTCAGCTTGCAGAGATGACCAAGGCTCAGCATGTCTGTGAAGCTGAATGTGTCTGTCCCATTGCGCTCAAACTTGTTAAAGTTTTTGGATCGCTTCAGGGGCAGGGTACCACTGTCTCCATTTTCTCCAAAGATGATGATGAACACATTGGCATCAGTGCCAGCTCCTGAAGGGACATGGCAAAGAGTCCACATACATGACTTTGAAATTAAGTCTCTCTGATGTGAAACTTTCCCAACCCTGGAGTTATTTCTAGACTGGCTTGTGGCTCAGTTGTTTACAAGGTTCAAATCAAATGATTGATTCCCAAATGACCAGTTAAGTTCATTATGCTTTCTGCTCTGGGACTCTAACCAATCTCTTAGCAAATGCTATTGGTTTCAAGAGGTCTCAGAGAAGGGAATGTGGAGGATTCAATAAAAATCTATGACCAATACTTAAATAATAGCCCAAAGCACAATTCATCCCAGGGTTGATTTTATGTATAGACTAAATTGACAGCTGCCCACATCGTGTGACTTCCAAGTATCAGTAAAATTTCTATCAGGAAAACAGTTAAATACTACTAGTGCCTAAAATTCCATTATTAGAGTTTCCACTCCTTTGACTGTAATAAAAGAAGCATTTTGTTTCCCTTTAAAATGAATTGCTTAGCTATTCCCTAACGAATGGTAATAGTTGAATTCTTGATTTACAGTGGTTAGATTTACTAAGTCTTGGCCAAATTTGACATAGTTAGATCACTGATGGATAATTAGCTTTATGTATAAGTACAATTAGAAGCTATCTGTGTAGTGTGATTTGGGGGTTTATGGAAGCTTTTCTCTCCCAAATGTCTTCCTTGCCTGTGCTTACCTGTGCATAGAATTCCAACTTTAGATCTTTACTCTTTGGGGTTAAGGCATTCTCCCTTATTAAAACACAAATATCTCGAGTAGATAGTACAACACATTAAGTCCTTATTGAATTTATTGATATAAACTTTTAAATGTTAATAACTTATCAGAGTTTAGATAGGAGAGGGTACAGGGAGGTAGATTTTGAGCACTACACATTCTCCAGAGAGGGCAGGCCCAGGTTGGGGTCGTAGGCATTGAGAGGACATCATGTGTGCATGAAGGTAGACTATACTAGACAGCCTAGGAGAGTCGCTGAGTGGGACGGTGATCACAGAAGGCAAAGTCTACTTTATTCATATTTTTTTAAAAGACTAGCCACAAGCAAAGAGAAAGTAAGATATAAAATATCTAAATAATATCTTAGTATCTAATAAAATATCTAAATAGTACAAACTATGAGATATATGAAAATGGAAAGCAACAAGGAAGCTAGATTATTCCCATTCATGAGATGTGGGAACTAAGGGTTTTATTCATTTATTTATTTTCTGGGGTTTTTGGCTAGAAGTATAATGGAAAGAGTCTGGGGTCTGGAGTCAGCACAACAAGGCCCCAGCCCCATGCCTCCCACAGTTATCTATGTGTTCACAGATAAATAATATTATCTCTTTGAGCCTTAGTTACCTCACCTATGAAAAGAAGATGTTAGGTTATAAGACTATAAGATCTATTCCAGCTCAAAAATTCTATGATTCTAAATGCATACACTTCTCAAAAGTCACTCCCCCAAAAGTGATCTGAACAAGATCGATGAAAATAAGACAGGACTCTTGACTTGAAGAGAGCAGGGGGCAGGGAATTAGTAAAGGAGAAGCCTTTCTGCAAGAGGACCAACACTCACCAAAAACGTTGCTGGTCTTGACCGTAACTGTATAGGATGTCCACTCCATCATCTCTTCCTCATTAATCACTGCACACATCTCACAGACCAGGGTCTTCTTTTCACCCTTCCTCTCAGATAACCACTCACCATAGTAGAACATTGTCAGATCTCCATTGTTCATGTTCTTCAGGAGGACCTGAGGAAAAGGAACAACTAGGAATGGACCCTTCATGTCTCCCAACCACCAACCTCAATACCTTCAGCAGAACCAACTAGATCTCCAAGGGACCTGAGGTGGCCCCAAGGGTCCTGGAGTAAGCTGTCACCTATCTGGTACAATTGGAATCTCCATCCCTACCCTCAAGCATAAAATCTCCCACTATCCTGTCATAAGGTCAGTACCTTCCACAGTTACTCTTTAAAGACAGTTAAGGTGCAGATGATGATTGGTAGAGTTATATATGGACATCTTAGGGATGTGAATTTTCCCTAGGGGGCAAGGGTCCATCCTTTAAGTCATAGGTCCCATCAGCTTCTTCTTTCTTGAGTTAAGAAGAACCTTAATTCAACTGTCCCAAAGGAAGGTGAGAAGAAAATTGAAATGAAAAGAGACCCCAAATGCTTTTATAAATCCTTCTTGAAACCCTGAATGAGTGATGACCAAATGGGAAGCATGCTCTACAGGCCCTATTGACAGGGGTTGGAGAGGTGGGGAAGAGCAGAGGGGGAACGGTAAATAAAGACATTCTCAGAAAAGCAAATTGGAAGTACTTCCACAACTACCTTAGAAAATCCTGTGTGTAGTGTAGGAATATGGGACCTGGGTGAAAAAGAACAGATAATTTCCAGTTGCCCAAAGGCATCCTACTTGGTCATCAGAGGGTAATAGTGCCCATTGCCCTGGAGCAGAGGGTGTCCACATAGCAGTTTAACAATGTGGAGTAATAATCCTAACCTTCACCCTCAACACCCACCTAGGATAGTGGTGAGTTACAGGGATTATCCACATCTCCAAGGTCTGCATAAAGGGGAAAGGGTTTCTCTGTGGACTCAAGTGTGAGTCCTTTCTGTGGTCCTTATTGTGCAAGTAAAACCTGAAGGTTTATAAGAAGAGCTGGTCTTATTACTGGGGAAATACCTGTTATCAATGTCACCAGTTTCTACTTGGACAATAGAGATCAAGTCAGACAAATGAAAGGTCTTCAAATCATAGGCTCTTAGTGGAGGGAGCCTTTGCTACAAAGGCCATCCATTCATTCTACAAACAACTATTAAACATCTACCATGTGCAAGTTGCTAAGGATACAAAGATATAAGACATAGGTTTTGCTCCCAACGAGCTTATACTGCCTGGTGCATATTAGGTACTTAATAAATGTTTATTAACTGAATAATTGATTGAAATGAGGTAAAGGATGAGTATACAAATGAATTGTGATATAACAGACAGTGAGAGAAGTGCAAAGGAGAGTACTAGGCAAAATTCTATGAAAGATTCAGAGGATTTTTTTGTGGGGGGAGAGAAGGCTTGGAGAGGAAGCCATGGTGGGGGTTCTGGTCCACAAGAGGACCCTAAGATCCATGTTGGGGGAAGGAGGAAGTCAAAAGGCAGAAGAAGGGAGAAGAAATGGTCATGAAGGGACACTAATGACCAACTTGTCAGTTTTACTCAGAACTAGACCTACCTTAGCCATGGAGGATAGACTCTTCCCTGGCATTTCGGTTGATCAAAATGCATCTTCTATTCTTTATACAAGGATTGACTCACTGTTTACTATGCTAACAATGTTCTGGGGGCTAAAAAAGAATAAAACATGTTCCCTGACCTCAAAGAGCCTGGCTGCTTTTAAAATCAACCATAACTGGAAACAATAATGCCCATATGGTCTGTAATTCAGGTGTGATATGAGGCATGCCCACCCTCACCCCAAGAAGGCAGGGGTGAGGAGAGAATACATCATTGTTGGCTTCCGATCATTATATCACTGCCTTAAGGGACCAGACTCTGACCCCTCCACACTCATGCCTATCTACAACTCTAGGTGAATGTAAGATTCTGATAGGTAGAAATTATTCAGTTTTTGTCTTTGTGGCTCCAATGCCTAGTATGTTTCACACATTTAATAGAGGTTTGTTGAATTGTGCTGGTAGATTCTAGATCATGCTACCTCTTGCCCATGCAACTCTTAACCTCTAGGTCTCAGTTTACTCATCTGTAAAATGAAGGGTTGGATTCTAAATCTATAAAGCAATGATCAATTAAAGCATGAATATTTTGAAGCATTAAGGAAATATTATTATTTACATTTTAACATATCACCATATCTTTTAATCACCAATCATATCTGAGGACAATTGTGACTTCTCATCCATTTAAACAATATTTGTATCCCTTATAGTGCTTGATACTTAGTACACAGGTGGCAATTAGTTGATGGAATCTTAGGATTCTGAACCAGCTCTGGTGATTGCCCTGGACCTGGGGGCCCTCCTTCCAGTCCTAATATGACAAGTGACTATCCATCTACCCATCTGAGACTGACTTAGTGATCTGACAGATGCATATCAAGTTGCCCTCATCCACTTGACCTTCAAAAGCACACATCTTGCTTCCCTACACACACACACACACACACACACACACACACACACACACACACACACACACTTGTATGTGCAAACAAAGTTTCAGTTGACCCTGCTATGTCTCCAACATGTGACATCTACCCAGTACCTCAATTTTCTCAACATAACTAGCTATGAAATTTATCTCATATCCCCACTATTTCAAGGGAATTCTGAGATCACCAAGACTTCTTATTTGCCAAATATATTGACTCTTCTCCAGCCCAATATGGACTAAAGAGAGAAGTGAGTAATGTCAAGGGAACCCAAGACCAGGGATTCCATGCCAATGTTTGTTGATAATCAGACAGCAGTTAAGCCAGGGCCTCTTACAGGGGCCCAGTAAAACACTGGCAAGTCCAAGAGAACTTCATTGAGTACCTCACTCTCTCCTCTCTCCCTACCCCCAAGTCCTACCAGAGCCCCATGAATCAGCAAGCCTACCACTCCTAACACTGGTACTTCTTCCAGTTGGACTACTGAAAGATAAGCAATGATGTTGCTTGGTTTTCTCTCTGTTGTTGGTTCACTTAAAAGAATTTAAGCTGTGGCTACTTAAAAGTGAAGTCAACTGGGCAGTGAAGGGGAGGAAATGAACCCAAACAGTTTGTCACTGTGGTGGCTGAGTGGTGCAGACAGTGGTAAGCAATGCTCAGCATGTTCATAAAACCCAAGTGTTCATCCTGGCTTTGCTACTAACCAGCTATGAGGCACTGGGCAAGGCACTGTTTGTCCCTGGGCTTCAGCTTCCTGACTTGAGGATGAGGGAAATGAGGACTGTAACACCTGTTCTGTATCTCCTGTTATGAGCATTAAATAAAAAAAGATTGAGCAAGTGCTTTAGTAAAAAAGTAAGCAATGTACAAATGTCAGGGATTATTAGACAAAACCAGCTTGTTCACTGGATTTTTCATTTTCCAAATGATATTTTTGCTAGATTGTGTTAAGGCTATCTCCCCAAGGGCCAGCCTGTGGAAAAAGAGTGCAATTTATCTTTGTGGCTCCAGTCTACCTTTATAGATTCATCTACTATCATTTGGACTCTCTCCTGCACTCACTCCATAAACCAACCCTGGGTGTCTCCTTGAGTCTGAAAACGGAACCATGTATGTAGTAAATATAATATTTTCCCTCACCTATCTGCTAATGTACCCCAAAATTTCACCATTCTTTTATATTAAAGCATTAACCCCTCCTAAAACATAAATATTATCCAGGAAAGATTACAATCTATTCTTATAAATCATTAGAATATTAATATGAAATATATAGGGTGTCCCAAAATTGCACTAGGACTTTTGGGACACTATTTTTTGCCAAGCCTAGAGGCCTGTATTGGGCTACCCGAGTCTTTCTTACCTGTCCCAGGTCTTCGGTTGGCCAAACCGGATGCACATATGAGAGAAAGGACGTTCCAGAGTCGAACAGGGGTTGAGCTTTATTTCAGGGTTTCGGTTACAAGTGCAGGGGGGTCTTCCTTAGGAGGAAGAGAGGGAGATTTCCTAAGGAGGCTAAGATCTTAAGGGATTGGAAGTAGAAGTACAAGCGGGGAGAGAGGGGGAGGGGAGAGAGGAAAGAAAAGAAGCGGAGCCCTACTGTCCTCTTTGGCTCCACACGTGCTAAGAGAGCTTTCTGGCTTCCTCAATCCTACTTAACCTTCAGCCACACAGTTTTCATCTCAATACCGTGCTGTTAGGTAACTAGGTGTGCTCCAATCCGGGACGACCTCGAGGGCAGGGAGACTCCACCCATCACGTATCTCCCGGGGAGAGGCGGAAATACCCGAGCTAGCCGAGCTAGCTCAGTCTGACCTTCTCGAACCCCCGCTGTTCATGGAGGGCCTCGTAAGACTCTAAGATTTAGAAGTCCCACTTTTACCTGCCCGAGACCGTCCACACGGAATTGAGCTTCCAATCCCAACAATTTTTGAGTATATGGAGAAGTATATGTGTTTATATTCACATATATATTACATGTATATCTTCTTAATATGAATTGGGTTTACACATATGTAGGAATCTATGAAGTGTGTGTGTGTGTGTATGTGTGTGTAATATAAGCTCCTTTAGAAAGGAACTATTCCATCCTTGTCTTTGTATTTCTAGAGCCTAACATAGTACCTATCATATTAAATACTTGATAGATTGGTTAATATACACACATCATACATGAGAGATTTAGCGGAAAGAACTGGTTAGAGAGCTAATTTGGGCAGCAGGAGCACATGGACAAGTACTGGCTGTTCTCTGTCCAAGCTGTGTGACCTTGAGAAAATTAGTTAACCTCTCAGTGCCCCTAGACAATGCTGCAGGACTGTAAGTTGAAGAATAGTTGCTGATCTGAATTGGTAAGGGGTGTTTTCTCAACAGGAGCTCTCCAAACAGTTAAAAATCATAGCTCTGGAACAAAATAATATAATATACATATATACATGGGTATGCATATGTATATATGTATGTATATACTCTTGCATTTACATACATACATATATACACCTATAGACATTCCATCCTTCAAGAATCTGACAGTTTCTTGGTATGGGCAGTCTTTTCACCAAAGCAGATTACAATCCTAAAACCTTGTAGAATGTCTTTGAAAACTGTCAGTGCTAGAAATCCCATTGCCCTGTGTCCATCTCTGTGGTAAGTCTCCCTAAATTTTGTTTGGTTGGTCCTTGAGTCACTGAAGATACAGAGCCCATTACCAGTCCATGCTTGAAACATTTCAGTTGGATGGGACCTACCAGGACCTATGCTGGGCTAAGAGCCTTTTGAGAGTCACCTCCAAGCCACAACATGGTGTCAGAAGAGGACTTCAGTGTAGCAGGAAAAGACACTTGTGTGCATGTATATAAATATGAATATAAAATATGTTATGATGTTATAATATAATAAGATATGACATGACAATGTGACATGATAGAATAATAATATCTAGCATTCATATTTGACCTACTATGTTCTAGGCACTGCACTACACATTTTATAAATATTATCTCATTTGATTCTCACAAAAACCCTGGGAGGTAGGTGCTATTTACAGGTGAGGAAGCTGAGGCAGAGTGACTTGCC